>NC_091996.1:96770560-96801821 GCF_044704955.1 Pristiophorus japonicus
GCGCTTGCTTTGGGAGTCTCGTGTCTGGGCCATGCGGACAATGTGGCCCTGCCCAGCGGAGCTGGTCGAGTGTGGTCAGTGCTTCGATGCTGGGGATGTTGGCCTGGTCGAGGACGCTAACGTTGGTGCGTCTGTCCTCCCGGGGGATTTGTAGGATCTTGCGGAGACATCGTTGGTGGTATTTCTCCAGCGACTTGAGGTGTCTACTGTACATGGTCCATGTCTCTGAGCCATACAGGAGGGCGGGTATTACTACAGCTCTGTAGACCATGAGCTCGATGGTGGATTTGAGGGCCTGGTCTTCGAACACTCTTTTCCTCAGGCGACTGGAGGCTGCACTGGCGCACTGGAGGCGGTGTTGGATCTCGTCGTCGATGTCTGCTCTTGTTGATAGGTGGCTCCCGAGGTATGGGAAATGGTCCACATTGTCCAGGGCCGCGCCGTGGATCTTGATGACTGGGGAGCAGTGCTGTGCGGCGAGGACAGGCTGGGGGAGGACCTTTGTCTTACGGATATTTAGTGTAAGGCCCATGTTTTCGTACGCCTCGGTGAAGATATTGACGATGGCTTGAAGTTCAGACTCTGAATGTTTGCAGACGTAAGTGTCGTCCGCGTACTGTAGTTCGATGACAGAGAATGGGACAAGCGAGCCCCAGGGTGGGCAGAGGAAACGTTACAGGGACACCCTCAAAGCCTCCCTGATAAAGTGCAACATCCCCACCGACACCTGGGAGTCCCTGGCCAAAGACCAGTCCGCCCTCAGTGGAGGAAGTGCATCCGGGAGGGCGCTGAGCACCTCGAGTCTCGTCGCCAAGAGCGTGCAGAAACCAAGCGCAGGCAGTGGAAGGAGTGTGCGGCAAACCTGTCCCACCCTCCCCTTCCCTCAACCACTGTCTATCCCACCTGTGACAGGGACTGTGGTTCCCGTATTGGACTGTTCAGTCACCTGAGGACTCACTTGGAAAGAAAATTATATCTTACCAACAGTTAAAATAATTGATGTTCACCTTTGTCATTCTGGTTTACAAATCCCTCCATGGCCCTCGCCCCTCCCTATCTCTGTAACCTCCTCCAGCCCCACAACCCCCCCGAGATGTCTGCGCTCCTCTAATTCTGCCCTCCTGACCATCCCTGATTATAATCGCTCCACCATCGGTGGCCGTGCCTTCTGTTGCCTGGGCCCCAAGCTCTGGAACTCCCTCCCTAAACCTCTCCATCTCGCTCTCCTCCTTTAAGACGCTCTGTTATGTCCTAAGATGCTCTGATAATGACTCCAGAAGGCAAAGTATTGTACTTGAACTGTAGTGACCTTTGTCCATTTAGTATAACTCCAGTGAGGACACCACATGATGGACCTACTTTTATACCTGGGTACCTGTGGTGTACAGGTGACCCCTGGGCCTCCACCAGTTGCGCCCTCTGGTGGTGCCAGCATAGTGTATACAGTGTGAACCTTGTTGATGGTACCTCCGGTAAACAAGTCTCTATCTTATGCAACTATACAGTGACTACACAGAGAGTATATCTATAGTGTACATATATAACACGCCCCTTAATAACCGACCTCTTTCAACAAGCCTTTAGTCACCTGAGCTAATATCTCTCTATGCGGCTCGGGGTCAAATATTTGTTTGATAATCGCTCCTGGGCAGTGCCTTGGGAAGTCTTACTGCAGTTTTACAGGGGGTCCTTGTGCATGAAACTCTTTTTGGAGTTTATCTGAAAAACATAAAACATTAATCGGTGCCACCCGACCTGGATGACACACCAGACATTTACAAGGCCCCTTTTTTTTTTCTTTTTTGTGTTTTTTTTTGTGTTTTTCTTTTTTTGGGGTTTTTTTTTTTGGGCACTAAAATCACATTTTTTCCTCCAGTGCCCCCTATAAAAGGGGAGGGGGACACTAAAAGTACCGGAAATTAAAACAAATTAAACTTTAAAACGTAAAATCAAATTAAAATTTGGTTGCCGGGCTCCTTGTGCATGAATCCCAAAAGGTTAGTTTGCAGGTGCAGCAGGTAATCAGGAAGGCGAATGGAATGTTGGCCTTCATTGCGAGAGGGATGGAGTACAAAAGCAGGGAGGTCCTGCTGCAACTGTACAGGGTATTGGTGAGGCCGCACCTGGAGTACTGCGTGCAGTTTTGGTCACCTTACTTAAGGAAGGATATACTAGCTTTGGAGGGGGTACAGAGACGATTCACTAGGCTGATTCCGCAGATGAGGGGGTTACCTTATGATGATAGATTGAGTAGACTGTGTCTTTACTCGTTGGAGTTCAGAAGGATGAGGGATGATCTTATAGAAACATTTAAAATAATGAAAGGGATAGACAAGATAGAGGCAGAGAGGTTGTTTCCACTGGTCGGGGAGACTAGAACTAGGGGGCACAGCCTCAAAATACAGGGGGAACCAATTTAAAACCGAGTTGAGAAGGAATTTCTTCTCCCAGAGGGTTGTGAATCTGTGGAATTCTCTGCCCAAGGAAGCAGTTGAGGCTAGCTCATTGAATGTATTCAAGTCACAGAGAGATAGATTTTTAACCAATAAGGGAATTAAGGGTTACGGGGAGCGGGCGGGTAAGTGGAGCTGAGTCCACGGCCAGATCAGCCATGATCTTGTTGAATGGCGGAGCAGGCTCGAGGGGCTAGATGGCCTACTCCTGTTCCTAATTCTTATGTTCTTATGTTCTTATGCAGTAAAGTTGCTATATAAATGCAATGTTTAAAAAAATATAGATAATCATTTTGTTGGTTATAAAGCCAGGGTCTGATCACTGATCAAACACAGTAACTCCCAATTGAACAGGAATTAATGTGTCCAATAAAATGTCATGGTCTGATGAGTGAATGAAGCATCATGCTTTCAATCTTTTCCCTTTCGGTGATGTGGAAAGATTTATATCTGCAGTGCAACTATTCCCTGGGAAATTCGTATTTTTGACTTTGTCCATTGCAATGAGCAAGAGATTGCAGGCAGCCTGGTTCAAACCGGTTGCTCCGTTTAACATACTGTCAGCTACAGATAAGGGAGTATCTTCAAATTGCATTCTTAAACTGATCTGAAACACACTTGGAGATTAACGCAGTAAAACGTTCCTGACCGCTTCCCAGCAGCTATTATCGGACACAATTTGACACCGAGCCACAGAAGGAGATATTAGCGCAGGTGACCAGAAGCTTGGGTCATTGAGGTCAGTTTTAAGAAGCGTCTTGAAGGAGGAGAGAGAGGCGGAGAGGTTGAGGGAGGGAGTTCCAGAGCTTGGGGCCCAGGCAACAGAAGGCACGGCCACCGATGGTGGAGCGATTATAATCAGGGATGGTCAGGAGGGCAGAATTAGAGGGGCGCAGAGATCTCGGGGGGTTGTGGGGCTGGAGGAGATTACAGAGATAGGGAGGGGCGAGGGCCATGGAGGGATTTGTAAACAAGGATGGGACGTTTAAAATGGAGGCGTAAGGGAGCATGTCTGAACTGTTATACTCGAAATGCTAACCGGTTGTAGCAACGTTTAGATGTGACTTTTAGCTATGTTCATTATTTCATGCCCAGTGAGAGTTTTTGCCGCTAGGAAGCGTTTATTGGTGTCAGCCATGGATCAGTGCGTCGCTCTCTCATCTCGGAGTCAGAAAGTTGTGGGTTCAAATCCCACTCCAGGGACCTGAGCAGAAAATCCAGACCCACACTCCCAGTGCAGTACTGAGGGAGCGCCGCACTGTCGGAGGGGCAGTACTGAGGGAGCGCCGCACTGTCGGAGGGGCAGTACTGAGGGAGCCCCGCACTGTCGGAGGGGCAGTACTGAGGGAGCCCCGCACTGTCGGAGGGGCAGTACTGAGGGAGCCCCGCACTGTCGGAGGGGCAGTACTGAGGGAGCCCCGCACTGTCGGAGGGGCAGTGCTGAGTGAGCCCCGCACTGTCGGAGGGGCAGTACTGAGGGAGCCCCGCACTGTCGGAGAGGCAGTACTGAGGGAGCCCCGCACTGTCGGAGGGGCAGTACTGAGGGAGCCCCGCACTGTCGGAGGGGCAGTACTGAGGGAGCCCCGCACTGTCGGAGGGACAGTACTGAGGGAGTGCCGCACTGTCAGAGGGGCAGTACTGAGGGAGCCCCGCACTGTCGGAGGGGCAGTACTGAGGGAGCCCCGCACTGTCGGAGGGGCAGTACTGAGGGAGCCCCGCACTGTCGGAGGGGCAATGCTGAGGGAGCGCCGCACTGTCGGAGGGGCAGTACTGAGGGACCCCGCACTGTCGGAGGGGCAGTACTGAGGGACCCCGCACTGTCGGAGGGGCAGTACTGAGGGACCCCGCACTGTCGGAGGGGCAGTACTGAGGGAGCCCCGCACTGGCGGAGGGGCAGTACTGAGGGAGCGCCGCACTGTCGGAGGGGCAGTACTGAGGGAGTGCCGCACTGTCGGAGGGGCAGTACTGAGGGAGCGCCGCACTGTCGGAGGGGCAGTACTGAGGGAGCGCCGCACTGTCGGAGGGGCAGTACTGAGGGAGCGCCGCACTGTCGGAGGGGCAGTACTGAGGGAGCGCCGCACTGTCGGAGGGGCACTACTGAGGGAGCGCCGCACTGTCGGAGGGGCAGTACTGAGGGAGCGCCGCACTGTCGGAGGGGCAGTACTGAGGGAGCGCCGCACTGTCGGAGGGGCAGTACTGAGGGAGCGCCGCACTGTCGGAGGGGCAGTACTGAGGGAGCGCCGCACTGTCGGAGGGGCAGTACTGAGGGTGCCCCGCACTGTCGGAGGGGCAGTGCTGAGGGAGCGCCGCACTGTCGGAGGGGCAGTACTGAGGGAGCCCCGCACTGTCGGAGGGGCAATGCTGAGGGAGCGCCGCACTGTCGGAGGGGCAGTACTGAGGGAGCCCTGCACTGTCGGAGGGACAGTACTGAGGGAACCCTGCACTGTCGGAGGGGCGGTACTGAGGGAGCGCCGTACTGTCGGAGGGGCAGTACTGAGGGAGCCCTGCACTGTCGGAGGGGCGATACTGAGGAAGCCCTGCACTGTCGGAGGGGCAGTACTGAGGGAGTGCCGCACTGTCGGAGGGGCAGTACTGAGGGAGCCCCGCACTGTCGGAGGGGCGGTACTGAGGGAGCGCCGTACTGTCGGAGGTGCCGTCTTTCGGATGAGACGTTAAACCGAGGGCCCCATCTGCCCTCTCGGGTGGACGTAAACGATCCCAGTGGCCAGTATTGGGAGAAGAGCAGGGGGAGTTCTCCCCGGTGTCCTGTGGCCAATATTTACCCCTCAATCAACCTCACTGACAGCAGAGTACCTGGTCACAACCACATCATCTGTGGGAGCTTGCTGTGCGCGAAATTTGATGCCTAGCTGTCGGTCGATGGAAACTATCTTTGCGTCAGTGAGCGAGAGGCAGGGGAATGGAGAGGGTGGGAGGAGGGCGATGTCCCGTCTCAGTGGGCCTGAAACCCCAGCGGGCGTTTGTTGTTGCTATGGCGACGGCCCCCCTGGGTTTGGGCCTTCCTGTTGCCGATGCCGTTGCTAGGGAAAGGTTTATTTCCCTCTGCGCGGCTTGGGTAGAAGCCAGTTAATTATTTAGGATTTAATTAGTAGGCGGGTTGCCGTGGGATTAAATCTCGCTGGGCTGGGGAAGCGGGGTTTGCCGTGAACTCGGAAGGCCTCTGGTGTGCTTTTCGTCAGGCGTGTGTTTGGACGTTACGCTTGCCCGCTCAGCCACCGCGTGGATCCCAAGGCCTGTGAGACGATTAGTCACCGAGATGCGGAGGGCCACTTGGAACAGGGGGTTGAATTATTGCCGCGTTTGGTGAGGAGAGATCGCGGGCCTACCCCGGCCTAGGAGCAGGCCGAGATTACTTACCTTGGCGAGGCATAGTTTGCGGCACGGACCCAAGGCCGTTCGGCCCTGACCGGTCGGTCCCTGCCGGCTGTTTGCACCCACACCAGTCCCCTCCCCGGACACCCACCTCACGTTACTCCGCCTCACCCCGACGGGGCTTTATGGGTGAAGTCCTGCCTCTCCGCACTGTTGAACCCACATTACAACAGTGACTACACTTCACAAAGTGGCTGAACCGTGCTCGGGGGTGTTCCTGCGGTCGCGAAAGGCTCTGTGTAAAAGCCGCCTTCTGTTGCCTGGGCCCCGAGCTCTGGAACTCCCTCCCTAAATCTCTCCGCCTCTCTCTCCTCCTTCAAGACGCTCCTTAAAACCCACCTCTTTCACCCAGCTTTTGGTCACCTGCCCCTAATCTCTCCTTATGTGGCTCGGTGTCAAATATTTTGACTTATAACGCTCCTGTGAAGCACCCTGGGATGTTTCACTACATTAAAGGCGCTATATAAATACAAGTTGTTGTTGTATAGATGTAAGTCTTTGCGGAGTTAACACAGCCAGGTGAACTGATCGCTAGTTTCATCACCAAAGTTTTTTCTTAATATCCGTTTCTGGGATGTGGGCGTCGCTGGCCAAGGCCGGCATTTATTGCCCATCCCCCTAATTGCCCCTCGAGAAGATGGTGGTGAGCCCCCTTCTTGAACCGCTGCAGTCCGTGTGGTGAAGGTGCTCCCACAGTGCTGTTAGGGAGGGAGTTCCAGGATTGTGACCCAGCGACGATGAAGGAACGGCCGATATATTTCCAAGTCGGGATGGTGTGTGACTGGGAGGGGAACGTGGAGGTGGTGGTGTTCCCATGGGCCTGCTGCCCTTGTCCTTCTAGGCGGTAGAGGTCGCGGGTTTGGGAGGTGCTGCCGAAGAAGCCTTGGCGAGTTGCTGCAGTGCATCTTGTAGATGGTACACACTGCAGCCAGGGGGCGCCGGTGGTGGAGGGAGTGAGTGTTGAAGGTGGTGGAGGGAGTGAGTGTTGAAGGTGGTGGAGGGAGTGAGCGTTGAAGGTGGTGGAGGGAGTGAGTGTTGAAGGTGGGGGATGGGGGGCCTTGGCGTGTTCTGGTCATTATTAGTGTCAACCGTGACTCATTGGGCAATAATCTCTCTCTCTCTCTCTCGCCTCTGAGTCAGAAGGCCGTGCGTTCAAGTCCCACTCCAGGGACTCGAGCACTTAAATCTCGGCTGACATCCAGTGCAGTACTGAGGGAGCCCCGCACTGTCGGAGGGGCATTACTGAGGGAGCCTCGCACTGTCGGAGGGGCATTACTGAGGGAGCGCCGCACTGTCGGAGGGGCAGTACTGAGGGAGTGCCGCACTGTCGGAGGGGCAGTACTGAGGGAGTGCCGCACTGTCGGAGGGGCAGTACTGAGGGAGTGCCGCATTGTCGGAGGGGCAGTACTGAGGGAGCGCTGCATTGTCGGAGGGGCAGTACTGAGGGAGCGCTGCACTGTCGGAGGGGCAGTACTGAGGGAGCGCCGCACTGTTGGAGGGGCAGTACTGAGGGAGTGCCGCACTGTCGGAGGGGCAGTACTGAGGGAGTGCCGCACTGTCGTTGGGCAGTACTGACGGAGCCCCGCACTGTTGGAGGGGCAGTACTGAGGGAGTGAAAGGCGCTATAGAAATGCAAGTCCTGTCTGTGTTTCTCACTGTGCCTCTGGCGGGTGGAGTTGCTGTTCTGCCTTGTCCCTCTGCACCCTGGGCTGTGCGATGGACGCGCGGTAACATGGCGGGGGGAGGAAGGGCGGCTGGAGATCTCCGTCCTGAGATGCTTTCTTCCTTCACTCCCCGTCTCCTAGTACAACGGATCCAGCCGGAGGGGCGTGGCTCGAGGAGGGTCTCGGGGACCATGTCGCTCAATAACTTCCACTTCATCCACACCATCAGAAACTCGCCCGCCGTAATCCGTCGCAGGTTTAAGAAGGACAAGACCAAGAACCTGTCTCACGGGGACCCGCTCTTCAAGGTGCACTACATGGGCACGGAGAAAATCTACTCACTGCAGGTTAGAACTGAGATAGGAGCAGGAGTCGGCCATTCGGCCCCTCGAGCCTGCTCCGCCATTCAATACCATCATGGCTGATCTGATCCTGGACTCAGCTCCACTTCCCCGCCCGCTCCCCATAACCCTTCACTCCCTTATCACTCAAAAATCTGTCTATCTCCACCTTAAATATATTCAATGTCCCAGCCTCCACAGCTCTCTGGGGCAGAGAATTCCACAGATTTACAACCCTCTGAGAGAAGAAATTCCTCCTCATCTCAGTTTTAAATGGGCGGCCCCTTATTCTAAGATCATGCCCCCTAGTTCTAGTCTCCCCCATCGGTGGAAACATCCTCTCTGCATCCACCTTGTCAAGCCCCCTCATAATCTTATACGTTTCGCTAAGATCACCTCTCATTCTTCTGAATTCCAATGAGTAGAGGCCCAACCTCCTCAACCTTTCCTCATAAGTCAACCCCCTCATCCCCGGAATCAACCGAGTGAACCTTCTCTGAACTGCCTCCAAAGCAAGTATATCCTCTCGTAAATATGGAAATCAAAACTGCACGCAGTACTCCAGGTGTGGCCTCACCAATACCTTGTATAGCTGTAGCAAGACTTCCCTGCTTTTATACTCCATCCCCTTTGCAATAAAGGTCAAGATACCATTGACCTTCCTGATCACTTGCTGTACCTGCATACTAACCTTTTGTGTTTCATGCACAAGTACCCCCAGGTCCCGCTGTACTGCAGCACTTTGCAATCTTTCTCCATTTTAATAATAACTTGCTCTTTGATTTTTTTTCTGCCCCAGTGCATGACCTCACACTTTCCAACATTATACTCCATCTGCCAAATTTTTGCCCACTCACTGAGCCTGTCTATGTCCTTTTGCAGATTTTTTGTGTCCTCCTCACACATTGCTTTTCCTCCCATCTTTGTATCGTCAGCAAACTTGGCTACGTTACACTCAGTCCCTTCTTCCAAGTCATTAATATAGATTGTAAATAGTTGGGGTCCCAGCACTGATCCCTGCGGCACCCCACTAGTTACTGGTTACCAACCAGAGAATGAACCATTTATCCCGACTCTCTGTTTTCTGTTAGTTAGCCAATCCTCTATCCATGCTAATATATTACCCCCAACCCCGTGAACTTTTATCTTGTGCAGTAACCATTTTATGTGGCACCTTGTCAAATGCCTTCTGGAAATCTAAATACACCACATCCACTGGTTCCCCTTTATCCACCCTGTTCGTTACATCCTCAAAGAACTCCAGCAAATTTGTCAAACATGACTTCCCCTTCATAAATCCATGCTGACTCTGCCTGACTGAACTTTGCTTTTCCAAATGTCCTGCTGCTGCTTCTTTAATAAATGGACTCCAACATTTTCCCAACCAGATGTTCGGCGAACTGGTCTATAGTGTCCTGCCTCCTTTTTTAAATAGGGGCGTTACATTTGCAGTTTTCCAATCTGCCGGGACCTCCCCAGAATCCAGGGAATTTTGGTAAATTACAACCAATGCATCCACTA
The DNA here is from genome assembly GCF_044704955.1 of Pristiophorus japonicus. NCBI lineage: Eukaryota > Metazoa > Chordata > Chondrichthyes > Pristiophoridae > Pristiophorus > Pristiophorus japonicus. The sequence continues at coordinate 96,779,933 of NC_091996.1, forward strand.
TCCCTGCCGCTACTTCTCTGAAGACCCCAGGATGAATTTTATGGTGGCAGACACAAAGTTTTTGACGGCGTAAAATTTCCCGCAGGATGTTGCCTGACTGAGGGGTGGCCAAATTCCCCCCACTGCCCCCGTGCCACCCCCCCCTCACAGCTTGCTTTCCCGCCTATCCTTGCGTTGCAGGTGGAGCAGACTGCCGAGGTGGTGAACCGGCTGGTGGCCATGGAGCCGGCCGGCAAGCCCGGCAAGGAGCACGCGCTGGTCGTCAGGCCCCGCTACCTGGAGGTGAAGGAGATTGCCAGCGGCCGCCAGATCACCAAGACCTACCTGCATGACATCGCCTACTGCACGGCGGACCGGGGCCACAGCAACATCTTCCTGTACATCTGCAAGCGCCGGGGGCAACTCGAGTGCCGGGCCTTCCTGTGCAACCGGGCGGAGAAAGCCATGGCCATCACCGCCTGCCTGGCAAAGTCCTTCGAGGCCGCGTACAGCCAGTGGCACGAGACCTACGGTGACCGGGCTCTGTCGCTCCCCACCTCAGCTGCCGGCTCTGGGTCTGATGGTCCGCCCGGTCACACAGAGCAAGGTGAGTACACACCTCGACTCGCGTCGAATATACCAGCACAGAAAGAGCCCGTTCGGCCCAACCCGTCCGCAATGTATTTGCTTCACGGGTTCTTGGCTGACAGAATCCACAGCAACACATTTGCTATTAAGAACTAGTCGGTTTATTAGCAAAAGGTTTAACGATCACACGACACATTACCGGTTCATCCACCAGGCTCACAACCCCCTGCCCCATCCCCCGAACCCAACTGGTTGGGGTTTTATTGAGTCTTGTGAACATCACGTGACTGGCTAAGCCACTCCCACCTCAACAGCTCTACAACTATTTTAAATTATAACTTTAAATCAAGTACCCCCCCCTCGCCTTTTTTTTTTGTAATGGCACCAAAACCCACAAACTTCCTAATCAACTGGGAACGTTACCAAATGAAATAAAAATTCTGTTCAGACACCGCTACAACTATTTTAATGTAAAACTATAAATCAAGTGCCGCCCTACTAAAGGGGGACTAGAACCAACAGATTAACAAATTAAACTTTAAACGGTCAAATTAAAATTTGGTTGCCGGGGGTGATGATGCACTCCAGCTCCTCCGGCGCCCACCTCTCGCGGAAGGCCGCGAGCGTACCGGTGGACACCGCGTGCTCCATCTCCAGGGACACCCTGGCTCGGATGTACCCGCGGAAGAGAGGCAGGCAGTCGGGCTGAACGACCCCCTCGAACCGCCCGCTGCCTGGACCGGCTGATGGCCCCCTTGGCCAGGCCCGGGAGCAGTCCCACGAGGAGGCCCTCGGACCTACCCGCTCCCCTCCGCACAGGGTGTCCCAAAGATCAGGAGCGTGGGACTGAAGTGCAGCCAGAATTTGAGGAGCAGCCCCTTCAAGTGTTGGAAGAGGGGCTGCAACCTCACACACTGCACACACACGTGGAACAGGGACTCCTCGACATACTCAGAAACGCAGACATCACACAGTCCATTTATGCTCCACTCGAGTCTCCTCCCTCATTTCACCCGATCACCATATCCCTTCTCCCTCGTGTGTTTATCCGGCCTCCCCTTAAATACATCGGTACTATTCGCCTCAACTCCTCCCTGTGGCAGCGAGTTCCACATTCTCACCACTCTCTGGGTAAAGAAGTTTCTCCTGAATTCCCCGTTGGATTTCTGGGTGGCTTTTTTGTATCCGTTCCTGGGATGTGGCCCTCGCTGGCATGACCGGCATTGAGTGCCTGTCCCTAATCACCCTCGAGTGTCTCGCTGGGCCATTCCAGAGGGCAGTTCGGAGTCACCTATCGGCCAGACCGGGTAAGGGCGGCAGATTTCCTTCCCTGCAGGACATCAGTGAACCCGATGGGTTTTTACGACAACCCGGTAGTTTCAGGGTCACCATTACTGACACGGGCCTGTTATTTATTTAACGAACTGACTTTAAATTCCCCGGCTGCCGCAGTGGGATTGGAGCTTGGGTCTCTGGGTCATCAGTCCCGCCCTCTGGGTTACTGGTCCAGTGACATCACCACTGTGTGATCAAAGCACTTTACAGCCAATGAAGTACTTTTGAAGGGTAGTCACTGTTGTAATGTGGGAAACCCGGCAACAATTCACGCACAGCAAGCTCCCACACACGGCAATGTGTAATGACCTGGACCAATCATCTGATTTTGTTCTGTTGATTGACGGATCAATATTGGCCCCAGGACACACAGCGAATGGTTAGGATCTGGATTGCGCTGCCTGAGAGGGTGCTCAATCGCGGCTTTCAAAAGGGAATTGGATAAATACCTGAAGGAAAAGAATTAGCAGGGCTCTGGAGAAAGGGCGGGGGAGTGGGACTGGCTGAGAGGCTCTTGCAGAGAGCCGGCACAGGCTCAACAGCCTTCTGTGCTGGAACCGTTCCGTGATTCTATGTTCGCTCACCCATCACCCCCTGTGCTCACTACCCCGTGTCCTAACTCGCACCGAGTCCCGCTCACCCATCACCCGCTGTGCTCACTGCCCCGTGTCCTAACTCGCACCGAGTCCCGCTCACCCATCACCCCCTGTGCTCACTGCCCCGTGTCCTAACTCGCACCCAGTCCCGCTCACCCATCACCCCCTGTGCTCGGTGACCCGTGTCCTAACTCGCACCCAGTCCCGCGCACCCATCACCCCCTGTGCTCACTGCCCCGTGTCCTAACTCGCACCCAGTCCCGCTCACCCATCACCCCCTGTGCTCGGTGACCCGTGTCCTAACTCGCACCGAGTCCCGCTCACCCATCACCCCCTGTGCTCACTGCCCCGTGTCCTAACTCGGACCGAGTCCCGCTCACCCATCACCCCCTGTGCTCACTGCCCCGTGTCCTAACTCGCACTGAGTCCCACTCACCCATCACCCCCTGTGCTCACTGCCCCATGTCCTAACTTGCACCGAGTCCCGCTCACCCATCACCCCCCGTGCTCGCTGACCTACATTGGCTCCCGGTCCGGCAACGCCTCGATTTCAAAATTCTCATCCTTGTTTACAAATCCCTCCACAAACAACGATATGATAATGACCAGCCGTGGCTCAGTGAATAGCACTCTCGCCTCTGAGTGAGAAGGTTACAGCTTCCAGTCCCACTCCAGAGACTTGAGCACAAAAACCTAGGCTGACACTCCAAGTACTGAGGGAGCGCCGCACTGTCGGAGGTGCCGTCTTTTGGATGAGACGTTAAACCGAGGCCCCGTCTGCCCCCTCAGGTGGACGTAAAAGATCCCAGGGCACTATTTGGAAGAAGAGCAGGGGAGTTCTCTCCAGTGTCCTGGGGCCAATATTTATCCCTCAATCAACATCACTAAAACAGATTATCCGGGTCATTATCACATCGCTGTGTGTGGGAGCTTGCTGTGCGTGAATTGTTGCCGCGTTTCCCACATTACAACAGCGACTACACTCCAAAAAGTACTTCATCGGCTGTAAAGCGCTTTGGGACGTCCGGTGGTCGTGAAAGGCGCTATATAAATGCAAGTCTTTTTCTCTGATCCCCCCGGTCCCTCGCACTAACTGCTCCACACCCCGCTCTTGTTCCCCGTAGGGAGCGCGGAGGATGGGGAGTCGGGGCTGGGCCGGACCTCGGACAGCGATGAAGAGGCAGACGACCAGATGCATCGGGAGTTCCTGCAGCGGGCCATCTCGTTCCGCGCCCCCCACCGCCTGGACACGGGCTACCCCGACCTGGAGGAGCTGGCGAGGGAGTGCGCGGTGCAAGAGCTGGTCGGGGGGGAGCAGGAAGCAGACTGACCAGGCCCCCACGCCCCCCCCCCCTGCGTGTTTTGGGGTTTATTGTTTAGTTTGGGGGAGGGAACATCAAATGGACCGGCGGTCGAAACCTTCCAACCCGACCGACGAGACTTGTGGCAGTCGTTTCAAGAACACTTTTAAATGCAGGATTAAAGCTCCCCTCCCTCGCGAGAAGCTTTCAATCTATGAATATCAAGGTGGTCGCTTAAGTATATAACTCCGACACGTGACAAATGTGACCGCGATACCTTCAACACTCCAGCTCCAACGCTCCAACATGTTGCGGAGAATGGGTTCTCCTCCGCAAGAACTCCCTCTCCACGTCCTTTCAAGCTCGACCTTAAGCAAAGCGTTTGCCTTTATTGGCCGAGGCACCGAACACAAGAGCAGGGGGGTTCTGCTTGAAATGTACAAAACACTGGTTAGGCCACAGCTGGAGTACTGCGTGCAGTTCTGGTCACCGCATCACAGGAAGGATGTGATTGCACTGGAGAGGGTACAGAGGAGATTTACCAGGATGTTGCACTAGAGAGGGTGCAGAGGAGATTTACCAGGATGTTGCACTGGAGAAGGTACAGAGGAGATTTACCAGGATGTTGCACTAGAGAGGGTACAGAGGAGATTTACCAGGATGTTGCACTAGAGAGGGTACAGAGGAGATTTACCAGGATGTTGCACTAGAGAGGGTACAGAGGAGATTTACCAGGATGTTGCACTGGAGAGGGTACAGAGGAGATTTACCAGGATGTTGCACTGGAGAGGGTACAGAGGAGATTTACCAGGATGTTGCACTAGAGAGGGTACAGAGGGGATTTACCAGGATGTTGCCGGGACTGGAGAATTTTAGCGATGAGGAAAGATTGGATAGACTGGGGTTGTTTTCTTTGGAACAGAGGAGGCTGAGGGGAGACCTGATTGAGGTGTATAAAATGATGAGGGGCCTGGATAGAGTGGATAGGACGGACCTGTTTCCCTTAGCAGAGGGGTCAACAATCAGGTGGCATAGATTTAAAATAATTGGGGGGAGGTTTAGAGGGGATTTGAGGGGAAATGTCTTCACCCAGAGGGTGGTGGGGGTCTGGAACTCACTGCCTGAAAGGGTGGTAGAGGCAGAAACCCTCACCACATTTAAAAAGTACTTGGATGTGCACCTGAAGTGCCGTAACCCACAGGGCTACGGACCCAGAGCTGGAAAGTGGGATTAGGCTGGGTAGCTCTTTGTCGGCCGGTGCGGACACGATGGGCCGAATGGCCTCCTTCCGTGCTGTAAATTTCTCTGATTCTAGGAAGACACGGGTCACTGACTAAACTGAATGAGAGGGGATCTGATTGAAATGTGTAAAATTCTGGGGAGGGTTTGACAGGGTAGATGCCAAGAGGTTGATTCCCCCCCTGGCTGCAGAGTCTAGGACTTGGGGGGGGGGGGGGGTCTCAGTCTCAGGATAAAGGGGTCGGCCGTTTCGGACCGAGCTGAGGAGGAATCTCTTCACTCAGAGGGAGGTGAATCTCTGGAATTCTCTGCCTCAGAGGGCTGTGGAGGCTCAGTCGCTGAGTATATTCGAGGGAGGGATCAATAAGATTGTTTTCGGAGACCGAGGGAATCGAGGGATATGGGGATCGGGCGGGAAAGTGGAGTTGAGGTGGAAGATCAGCCGTGATCGTATTGAATGGCGGAGTGGGCTCGAGGGGCCGAATGGCCGACTCCTGCTCCTCTTTCTTATGCTGCAACTGTGCGTTACCGACAGTGAGCCTTGACTAGCTCCGGAGGGAGCCAGGGGCTCCGTGTCCCTCTCCCCCACCTCCTCAGTGACCCCCAGTTGCCCGTGGATTACCCTCCAGTGCCCTTGGACCCCAGCTGGAGGCTTTGCCAGTGTGGAGGGTCACTCCCTCCGACCAGAGAGTGACACCCTATCACGCACGTGCAAACAATGGCGGTCAGGTGGAGACCCTCTGGTCCACCCAGCCTGCACCACAAGATACCTTGCGTATCACAACACATACACTCCACCCACCCACTGAAAACAGGTTTGTGGAATAACGGGCGGGGTGCGATGTATTTCGGTTATCCTGCAGGGCTCTGTCTGTTTTCGATAACTTGACCATCTCTCAGGGAGAGGCCGATGTTTTGTGTTATCTGTCGAGTTTCCTGTTGTAGGAGGTCCCAGATAGTCGTTCCCTACCCACAGACGCCCAGTGCTTCCGCCTGGGTAACTGCACACACGCACGTTTGAGGCAGAACAAATTTGTGTCATTGCAATGTAATTTTTTTTTTAGCAGGACTGTTTTGTGACGTGAAAATATTTCCAATAAAAATTGAAATAGAGTTGTTGGTCTCGGGTAGAATTGCACAGTCTGATCCCATAGCCTCTCCCATCACCAAGACCGCCTATTTCCACCTCCGTAACAGCGCCCGTCTCCGCCCCCTGCCTCAGCTCATCCGCTGCTGAAACCCTCATCCACGTCTTTGTTACCTCCAGACTTGACTATTCCAACACACTCCTGGCTGGCCTCCCACATTCTACCCGACATAAACTAGAGGTGATCCAAAACTCGGCTGCCCCGTATCCTAACTCGCACTGAGTCCCCCTCACCCATCACCCCCTATGCTCACTGTCCCCGTGTCCTAACTCGCACCGAGTCCCGCACACCCATCACCCCCTATGCTCACTGTCCCCGTGTCCTAACTCGCACCGAGTCCCGCACACCCATCACCCCCTGTGCTCACTGCTCCGTGTCCTAACTCGCACCGAGTCTCGCTCACCCATTACCCCCTGTGATCACTGCTCCGTGTCCTAACTCACACCCACTCCCACTCACCCATCACCCCCCCGTGCTTGCTGCCCCGTGTCCTAACTCGCACCGAGTCTAGCTCACCCATTACCCCCTGTGCTCACTGACCCGTGTCCTAACTCGCACTGAGTCTCGCTCACCCATCACCCCCTGTGCTCACTGCCCTGTGTCCTAACACATACCCAGTCCCGCTCACCCATCACCCCCTGTGCTCACTGACTTACATCGGCTCCCGGTTAAGTAACGCCTCGATTTTAAAATTCTCATCCTTGTTTACAAATCCCTCCATGGCCCTCGCCCCTCCCTATCTCTGTAATCTCCTCCAGCCCCACAACCCCCCGAGATCTCTGTGCTCCTCTAATTCTGCCCTCCTGACCATCCCTGATTATAATCGCTCCACCATCGGTGGCCGTGCCTTCTGTTGCCTGGGCCCCAAGCTCTGGAACTCCCTCCCTAAACCTCTTCGCCTCTCTCTCCTCTAAGGCGCTCCCACCTGTTCTAATAATTTCTCCTTATGTGGCTCGGTGTCCAACGTTGTTTGATTTATGCTCCTGTGAAGCGCCTTGTGATGTTTTACCACGTTGAAGGCACGATATAAATGCAAGTTGTTATACCCGAGGACAATGTATGTCTTACATTCCGGGGTGATGTGTATCACTACTTTATTTCCTTTGAAAGTCCCGACGCCAGGTTGGAATAGTGAATCGAATTGTTGTAGGACTTGTGAGCACGAACTTCGCTCCACCGAGGACATTGTGTGAACATCCTCCCATTTCCAGTTCATCTCGGCTAACCAGCTCCTCCCCAACAGTGCGGGACCATTGCCCAGGACAATCCAGAGCGGCAGCCGATTCACTAACCCATTGTGTGTGACAGCCAACATTGCACTGCCTAGCACCGGAATGATTTCTTTAGTGTAAGTCCGTAATTGTGTCTCAACACGTGCTAATTTGGGTCGACTGGCTTTAAGTGGCCATAGCTTCTCAAAATGCCCATGAGTGACTGGCTGGCCCCAGTGTCCAGCTCCATGCGTACTGGGAGAACATTTAATAAAACCCTCATCATCATTGGTGGTGTTCTGGTGTATGAACTGTGAATATTTGCCACATGGACCCACTGAACCTCGGCATCCATCGATTTGCCCCAAAAGTCATCCTGCCTCAAAGAACCCTCTTCTGGTCCATCCGCCTCATATATTAGTCTGGTTGCAGACTTCCTGCACATTCGAGCTAAGTGGCCACTGAGATTGCAGATCCTGCAGACAAACTGTTGAAATCTGCAAGATCTGGCTCAGTGTTTTCCCCCACACCTCCAGCATGAGTTAAAGCTTCCATTGTTGGGGACAAATGGACTATGGCCAGGCATTCCGCGCTGACTCTCCCTTTGACTGCTCTTAAATACCCTATTAGTGGGTGTCAATGGCCCCATCCCGGGCCGCATTGTCCACTGTGATGGCGTGAATGTCCGTTCAGCCTGCCATTGTCTCTGTTGAAGTCCTACTCTGGGGTCTATTGCTGCCTGGGGAGTGTCGGACTGCCCCTGCCTGCCTGCGGGGCTCTGAGTCACATTGATGATGTTGACTCCCTGATCCATCGCCACGTTAGAGGCAGAATTGCGCGAGTATATTATTTTTGTCTCTTCCTCCCCCGCCATGAAAGTTTGAGCTATCAACGTCGTCGCTTCCAAGGTCAAATCCTTGGTCTCAATTAATTTGCGGAAAATTCCCACATGACCGATACCCTCGATAAAGAAGTCCCTTAGCATCTCCCCACTGCAGGCGTCTGTGAACTTACAGAGGCTGGCCAAACGCCGGAGGTCCACTACGAAGTCCGGTATGCTCTGTCCTTCACGATGTCGCTGGGTGTAGAATCTGTGTCGGGCCATGTGTATGCTACTCGCCGGTTTGAGGTGCTCCCCGATCAATTTGCTAAGTTCTTCAAAGGTTTTGTCTGCCGGCTTTTCAGGTGTTAGTAAGTCCTCCATGAGCGCGTATGTCTTTGGCCCGCAGCTGGTCAGGGGATGAGCCCGTCGCTTGTCGGCCGCTGCATCCCCCAGCCAGTCTTTCGTAACGAAGCTTTGCTGAAGCCTCTCGACAAAATCGTCCCAGTCTTCCCCGACACAGTACTGTTCCTCTGTGCTACCGGTGGCCATTCTCGTGGGCCGTGAATTCCCGTTTCTCGTCGCCAAGGTAAAGTCCTTACTCTACAGCATGAAACCACACGAGGCACATTCTGGGGACAAGGTTAACTCTTTATTCACAGGACTCCAAAGACTGCGTGGGACCTCCCTTTTTATACCTGTGTGATCAGGTAAGGAGTGTCTCCCACACGTTCACCCCCTGTGGTCAAGGTGTGCATCTAAGTTGAGTGTCTACAGTAATACAGTGGTGTTACATTGTGGTTACATACATGACAGGTGATACCTCATCGAACTTCCCCTCCTCCCTCGACCAGTGAGTGGTGAAGGACTGTTCTACAGCCCAGCTGATGCTCACAGTTCCAGCAAAAATCACCACATGGTGATCAGGGACAGGAACCCCGGATGATATTTCCCCTCCCCCCAAATCAAGACCACTGTCGCCCACGACTCAACTCAAAGGCCAGCTAACCGCGGACCTTCTGCACCGTGTTCGCTCAGCCCATGGTGTCAAGTCATCGCAGGACCTCATTCCTAATCACAAATGATGGTTTTAATTCATTAAACAGCTGAACAACATCAGATTTAACAAGATATCTCTCCCTCCATCTCCTCCACTCACTCAGTCCGTCTCCTCCCTCCATTTCTCAGTCTCTCCATCCACCCCTCCCCTCCCCTCACCCTCAGTCGCTCCTCCACCCCTCCCTCCCTCCCCTCACCCTCAGTCGCTCCTCTATCCCTCCCTCCCTCTCCTCACCCTCAGTCGCTCCTCCACCCTCCCCTCACTCTCAGTCGCTCCTCCACCCCTCTCTCCCTCCACCCTCAGTCGCTCCTCCACCCTTCCCTCCCTCCCCTCACCCTCAGTTGCTCCTCCACCCCTCCCTCCCTCTCCTCACCCTCAGTCGCTCCTCCACCCCTCCCTCCCTCTCCTCACCCTCAGTCGCTCCTCCACCCCTCCCTCCCTCCCCTCACCTCAGTCGCTCCTCCACCCCTCCCTCCCTCTCCTCACCCTCAGTCGCTCCTCCACCCCTCCCTCCCTCCCTCCCCTCACCCTCAGTCACTCCTCCATCCACCCTCCCTCCCCTCACCCTCAGTCGCTCCTCCATCCACCCTCCCTCCCTCCCCTCAGTCTCTCCTCCACCCCTCGCTCCCTCCCTCCTCCACCCCTCGCTCCCTCCCTCCTCCATCCATCTCTCCTCCATTCACCCTCCCTCCATCTCTCAGTGTCTCTCCTCCCTCCATCCACCCGTCTTTCCCCACCCATCGCCCTTCCCGCACTCTCTCTCATCGCTCTGTGTGCACAACATGAGCCTATATTGAATGATCTGTGTGACTATGTCGGCTCACCACCATTTTGCTCGTGCTCTGAAGCCCGGTCGGGCGGTGGAATAAAAAGCTCTATAGCTGGCCGGCTCCCTGCCCCCCTGCCTTACACTACGCACCAAAACTAACCCTCCACAACTTCAGCAAGTACCCATCGTGGCCCCTGGGCCTTATATACAAGCGACTCCCACTCCCCGACCCCTGACCCCTGACCCCGGCCCCTCCCTCTATCCCTATATTCTATGTGTCTACGCTAGCCTTGGCTGAGTTTGTGCCAGCGTTGGGTATGAACACCGGTCACTCTCCGTTGGATAAACTGCTGTCATTCCCGTATTCCTCCATCGCTTCCTCCTCCATCTCCCTCAGCTTCTGTCTCTGCATCTGCTGGAGAGCCTTGACGTGGAATCTGTTCAGAGTTTCCAGCTCCTGCAAAACTGAAAGACGGAAAAACAACAAAAAACAATGTCACATCTCCTGGGGATTAACGGGAAGCCCATGCAACTCCCACAGCAGCAACACAATAGACGCGGTTTGTTTATGTACGGGAGATGGGAGACAGCGTCACCTGCTGGCCAGTGTCAGCTCGGAGCTCAGGGGGCAGCACCCTCGCCTCGGGGTCCGAAGGTTGTGGGTTCAAGGCCCGCTCCAGGGACTTGAGCACATAATCCAGGCCGACACTCCCAGTGCAGTGCTGAGGGAGCCCCGCACTGTCAGAGGGACAGTGCTGAGGGAGCGCCGCACTGTCGGAGGGGCAGCACTGAGGGAGCGCCGCACTGTCGGAGGGGCAGTACTGAGGGAGCGCCGCACTGTCGGAGGGGCAGTACTGAGGGAGTGTTGCACTGTCGGAGGGGCAGTACTGAGGGAGCGCCGCACTGTCGGAGGGGCAGTACTGAGGGAGTGTTGCACTGGCGGAGGGGAAGTACTGAGGGAGTGCTGCACTGTCGGAGGGGCAGTACTGAGGGAGTGCCGCACTGTCGGAGGGGCAGTACTGAGGGAGTGCCACACTGTTGAAGGGGCAGTACTGAGGGAGCGCCGCACTGTTGGAGGGGCAGTACTGAGGGAGTGCCGCACTGTTGAAGGGGCAGTCCTCCAGGTGAGACGTTAAACCGAGGCCCCGTCTGCTCTCAGGTGGATCCCATGGCCACTATTTTGAAGAAGAGCAGGGGAGTTCTCCCCGGTGTCCTGGGGCCAATATTTATCCCTCAATCAACATAACAAAAAAACAGATTATTTGGTCATTATCACATCGCTGTGTGTGGGAGCTTGCTGTGCTTAAATTGGCGTTTCCCACATTACAACAGTGACTACACTCCAAAAGTACTTCATTGGCTGTAAAGCGCTTTGAGACGTCCGGATGGTTGTGAAAGGCGCTATATAAATGCAATGTCTTTCTTTCGCTATATCCTTTCCGCGGGGCGGGGGCCCAGAATGGAACGCGGTTTCAACATCACATGCGTGACCGAATATCGCGTCGGAAGGAGGTACGTGAACACAGACGATTGTTTAAATGATCGAGCAGGCGATGTCCCATGGCTTTGCCCACAGTAAGCCGGGGTGAGAGAGATTTGCCTTTTGTGATGCTGTGCCGTCTCACTGCTCCCCTCTGGTGGTCGGGCTTTGCGTCTGCAGGCGTGCAGGCTCTGACATCACGTTCCAACACAAAAGCACACAACATGCATAAAAAAGAAGTTGCACTTTATACGAAGCAATTTGCAACCTCGGGGACCCCCCCAAAACACCTTACAGCCAACGGAGCACGTCATGGGGTGCAGTCACCGTTGTAATGTGGAAAACGCGGCAGCCAATTCACCGCACAGCAAGATCCCACACACAGCAATGTGATAATGGCCTGATAATCTATTGTTAGTGATGTTGGTTTTAACATCTTTAACAATTTACAGCCCAGAAAGAAGCCATTGGGCCCCACCGCTCCGTGTCGGGGTTTATGCTCCACACCAGCCCCCTCCCACCCCTCTCCATCTCACCCCATCACCAGATCCTTCTGTTCCTTCCTCCCTCATGTGTTTTGCCTCAAATATAGGAGGAGAGAGAGGCGGAGAGGTTTAGGGAGGGAGTTCCAGAGCTTGGGGCCCAGGCAACAGAAGGCACGGCCACCGATGGTGGAGCGATTATAATCGGGGATGGTCAGGAGGGCAGAATTAGAGGAGCGCAGAGATCTCGGGGGGTTGTGGGGCTGGAGGAGATTACAGAGATAGGGAGGAGCGAGGGCCATGGAGGGATTTGTAAACAAGGATGAGAATTTTGAAATGGAGGCGTTGCTTAACCGGGAGCCAATGTAGGTCAGTGAGCACAGGGGGTGATGGGTGAGCGGGACTGGGTGCGAGTTAGGACACGGGGCAGTGAGCACAGGGGGTGATGGGTGAGTGGGACTCGGTGCGAGTTAGGACACGGGGCAGTGAGCACAGGGGGTGATGGGTGAGCGGGACTGGGTGCGAGTTAGGACACGGGGCAGTGAGCACAGGGGGTGATGGGTGAGCGGGACTGGGTGCGAGTTAGGACACGAGGCAGTGAGCACAGGTGGTGATGGGTGAGCGGGACTGGGTGCGAGTTAGGACACGGGGCAGTGAGCACAGGGGGTGATGGGTGAGCCGGACTCGGTGCGAGTTAGGACACGGGGCAGCGAGCACAGGGGGTGATGGGTGAGCCGGACTGGGTGCGAGTTGGGACACGGGGCAGTGAGCACAGGGGGTGATGGGTGAGCCGGACTGGGTGCGAGTTAGGACACGGGGCAGTGAGCACAGGGGGTGATGGGTGAGCCGGACTCGGTGCGAGTTAGGACACGGGGCAGCCGAGTTTTGGATCACCTCTAGTAGAATGTGGTGACACCGACACACTTACATCGACAACGAGATTCAGCACCACCTCCAGTGCACCAGTGCAGCCTTCGGCCGCCTGAGGAAAAGAGTGTTTGAAGACCAGGCCCTCAAATCCACCACCAAGCTCATGGTCTACAGGGCTTTAGTGATACCCGCCCTCCTGTATGGCTCAGAGACATGGACCATGTACAGTAGACACCTCAAGTCGCTGGAGAAATACCACCAACGATGTCTCCGCAAGATCCTGCAAATCCCCTGGGAGGACAGACGCACCAACGTTAGCGTCCTCGACCAGGCCAACATACCCAGCATCGAAGCACTGACCACACTCGACCAGCTCCGCTGGGCAGGGCCACATTGTCCGCATGCCCCAGACACGAGACTCCCAAAGCAAGCGCTCTACTCGGAACTCCTTCACGGCAAACGAGCCAAAGGTGGGCAGAGGAAACGTTACAAGGGACCACCCTCAAAGCCTCCCTGATAAAGTGCAATATCCCCACCGACACTTGGGGAGTCCCTGGCCAAAGACCAGACCGCCCTAAGTGGAGGAAGTGCATCCAGGAGGGCGCTGAGCACCTCGAGTCTCGTCGCCGAGAGCATGCAGAAACCAAGCGCAGGCAGCGGAAGGAGCGTGCGGCAAACCAGTCCCACCCTCCCCTTCCCTCAACCAGTGTCTGTCCCACCTGTGACAGGGTCTGTGGCTCCTGTATTGGTCACCTGAGAACTCATGTTAAGAGTGGAAGCAAGTCTTCCTCGATTCCGAGGGGCTGCGTAAGACAGAGAAGAGGAGGAGAAGGGTCTTGCCTTTGATGTAATAGGGCCTGTCGCGGTTTCCGTAGATCACAATCCTTTGCAGAAAGTTGGCCATGGCTCCCGATGCCAGAAACCTCTCGATCAACGGCAGGGACTTGAAGTATCGCATGTCCAGGGTGAACGGATTGGGTGGAGGAGGCCAGGTGCAGACTTTCACCAGTTCGGCCACGATCTCCCAGATCAGTACATCTGCGGAGAGACAGAATGTGAGAACAGCGACGAGAGGGAGCAGGGGGTCGGGGAGCAGGAACTACGGCAAGGGGATGGGGACATTGGAAAAAGCAGTGCAATGACTTAAGGACTTAAAATATCTGACTACAATTATACAGGGCCCTGGTGAGACCACACCTGGAGTATTGTGCACAGTTTGGGTCTCCTTACCTAAGGAAGGATATACTTGTCATAGAGGGAGTGCTGCGAAGGTTCACCAGACTGATTCCTGGGATGGGGGGGATTGTCCTATGAGGAGAGATTGAGCAGACTGGGCCAATGTTCTCTAGAGTTTAGAAGAATGAGAGGTGATCTCATTGAAACATACACAATTCTTACAGAGCTTGACAGGGTAGATGCAGGGAGGATGTTTCCCCCCGGGCTGGGGAGTCTAGAACCAGGGGTCACAGTCTCAGGATAAGGGGTCGGCCATTTAGGACTGAGATGAGGAGAAACTTCTTCACTCAGAGGGTGGTGAATCTTTGGAATTCTCTGCCCCAGAGGGCTGTGGAGACTCAGTCGTTGAGTATATTCAAGACAGAGATCGCAAGATTTTTGGGAATCGAGGGAAATGGGGATCGGGCGGGAAAGTGGAGTTGAGATCGAAGATCAGCCATGATCGTATTGAATGGTGGAGCAGGCTCGAGGGGCCGAATGGCCGACTCCTGCTCCTATTTCTGATGTTCTTAAGGGCTTCAAATCCAGCCAAGACTGTCTGCTGGGTGTATGAGGAAAGAAAAACTACATTTCTACAATTGCCTTACACAACCTCAGGGCGTCCGAAAAGCTTCACAGCCAATGAAGTACTTTCGGAGTGTAGTCACTGTTGTAATGTGGTAAACACGGCAGCCAATTTGCGCACAGCAAGCTCCCACACACAGCGATGTGATAATGACCCGGATCATCTGTTTTTTTTATGTTGATTGAGGGATAAATATTGGCCCCAGGACACCAGGGAGAACTCCCCTGCTCTTCCCACATTACAACAGTGACTACACTCCAAAAATAGTCCACTGGCTGTAAAGCGATTTGGGACGTCCGGTGGTAGTGAAAGACACTATATAAATATAAGTCTTTCTTTCTTTGATATTGTGCCATGGGATCTTTTACATCCACCTGAGGGGGCAGACGGGGCCTCGGTTTAATATTCTCATCCGAAAGACGGCCCCTCCGACAGTGCGGCACTCCCTCAGTACTGCCCCTCCGACAGTGTGGGGCTCCCTCAGTACTGTCCCTCCGACAGTGCGGGGTTCCCTCAGTACTGTCCCTCCGACAGTGCGGCGCTCCCTCAGTACTGACCCTCCGACAGTGCGGGGTTCCCTCAGTACTGCCCCTCCGACAGTGCGGCGCTCCCTCAGTACTGACCCTCCGACAGTGCGGCGCTCCCTCAGTACTGCCCTCCGACAGTGCGGCTCTCCCTCAGTACTGCCCCTCCGACAGTGCGGCGCTCCCTCAGTACTGCCCCTCCGAAAGTGCGGCGCTCCCTCAGTACTGCCCCTCCGAAAGTGCGGCGCTCCCTCAGTACTGCCCCTCCGACAGTGCGGCGCTCCCTCAGACTCCAAGGCGAGATGTGGCCCACAAACCCACGGCTGACACCTTAGTTTAATGAGTTGGGACGGTTCCAGTCGCCTTGGTGGTCGTGGGGATAGATCACCAACCTGGCACTGACTGGATACGGAATGGGTGCTAATGTAAGTAATGTTACACCGGTGCAGTCATCGAGGGCGGGGCTGAGGAACGTTATTGCAGCAGTGTAGAGGGAGCTTTACCCTGTATCTAACCCCCTGTACCTGCCCTGGGAGTGTTTGATGGGACAGTGTAGAGGGAGCTTTACCCTGTATCTAACCCCCTGTACCTGCCCTGGGAGTGTTTGATGGGACAGTGTAGAGGGAGCTTTACCCTGTATCTAACCCCCTGTACCTGCCCTGGGAGTGTTTGATGGGACAGTGTAGAGGGAGCTTTACCCTGTATCTAACCCCCTGTACCTGCCCTGGGAGTGTTTGATGGGGCAGTGTAGAGGGAGCTTTACTCTGTATCTAACCCCCTGTACCTGCCCTGGTAGTGTTTGATGGGACAGTGTAGAGGGAGCTTTACTCTGTATCTAACCCCGTGCTGTACCTGCCCTGCGAGTGTTTGATGGGACAGTGTAGAGGGAGCTTTACTCTGTATCTAACCCCCTGTACCTGCCCTGGGAGTGTTTGATGGGACAGTGTAGAGGGAGCTTTACCCTGTATCTAACCCCCTGTACCTGCCCTGGGAGTGTTTGATGGGACAGTGTAGAGGGAGCTTTACTCTGTATCTAACCCCCTGTACCTGCCCTGGGAGTGTTTGATGGGACAGTGTAGAGGGAGCTTTACTCTGTATCTAACCCCTTGTACCTGCCCTGGGAGTGTTTGATGGGACAGTGTAGAGGGAGCTTTACTCTGTATCTAACCCCCTGTACCTGCCCTGGGAGTGTTTGATGGGACAGTGTAGAGGAAGCTTTACTCTGTATCTAACCCCCTGTACCTGCCCTGGGAGTGTTTGATGGGACAGTGTAGAGGGAGCTTTACCCTGTATCTAACCCCCTGTACCTGCCCTGGGAGTGTTTGATGGGACAGTGTAGAGGGAGCTTTACTCAGTATCTAACCCCCTGTACCTGCCCTGGGAGTGTTTGATGGGACAGTGTAGAGGGAGCTTTACCCTGTATCTAACCCCCTGTACCTGCCCTGGGAGTGTTTGATGGGACAGTGTAGAGGGAGCTTTACTCTGTATCTAACCCCCTGTACCTGCCCTGGGAGTGTTTGATGGGACAGTGTAGAGGAAGCTTTACTCTGTATCTAACCCCCTGTACCTGCCCTGGGAGTGTTTGATGGGACAGTGGAGAGGGAGCTTTACTCTGTATCTAACCCCGTGCTGTACCTGCCCTGGGAGTGTTTGATGGGACAGTGGAGAGGGAGCTTTACTCTGTATCTAACCCCCTGTACCTGCCCTGGGAGTGTTTGATGGGACAGTGTAGAGGGAGCTTTACTCTGTATCTAACCCCCTGTACCTGCCCTGGGAGTGTTTGATGGAACAGTGTAGAGGGAGCTTTACTCAGTATCTAACCCCGTGCTGTACCTGCCCTGGGAGTGTTTGATGGGACAGTGTAGAGGGAACTTTACTCTGTATCTAACTCCCTGTACCTGCCCTGGGAGTGTTTGATGGGACAGTGTAGAGGGAGCTTTACTCTGTATCTAACCCCCTGTACCTGCCCTGGGAGTGTTTGATGGGACAGTGTAGAGGGAGCTTTACTCTGTATCTAACCCCCTGTACCTGCCCTGGGAGTGTTTGATGGGACAGTGTAGAGGGAGCTTTACTCTGTATCTAACCCCCTGTACCTGCCCTGGGAGTGTTTGATGGGACAGTGTAGAGGGAGCTTTACTCTATGTCTAACCCCCTGTACCTGCCCTGGGAGTGTTTGATGGGACAGTGTAGAGGGAGCTTTACTCTGTATCTAACCCCCTGTACCTGCCCTGGGAGTGTTTGATGGGACAGTGTAGAGGAAGCTTTACTCTGTATCTAACCCCCTGTACCTGCCCTGGGAGTGTTTGATGGGACAGTGTAGAGGGAGCTTTACTCTGTATCTAACCCGTGCTGTACCTGCCCTGGGAGTGTTTGATGGAACAGTGTAGAGGGAGCTTTACTCAGTATCTAACCCTGTGCTGTACCTGCCCTGGGAGTGTTTGATGGGACAGTGTAGAGGGAACTTTACTCTGTATCTAACTCCCTGTACCTGCCCTGGGAGTGTTTGATGGGACAGTGTAGAGGGAGCTTTACTCTGTATCTAACCCCCTGTAACTGCCCTGGGAGTGTTTGATGGGACAGTGTAGAGGGAGCTTTACTCTGTATCTAACCCCCTGTACCTGCCCTGGGAGTGTTTGATGGGACAGTGTAGAGGGAGCTTTACTCTGTATCTAACCCCCTGTACCTGCCCTGGGAGTGTTTGATGGGACAGTGTAGAGGGAGCTTTACTCTATATTTAACCCCCTGTACCTGCCCTGGGAGTGTTTGATGGGACAGTGTAGAGGGAGCTTTACTCTGTATCTAACCCCCTGTACCTGCCCTGGGAGTGTTTGATGGGACAGTGTAGAGGGAGCTTTACTCTGTATCTAACCCCCTGTACCTGCCCTGGGAGTGTTTGATGGGACAGTGTAGAGGGAGCTTTACTCTGTATCTAACCCCCTGTACCTGCCCTGGGAGTGTTTGATGGGACAGTGTAAAGGGAGCTTTACTCTGTATCTAACCCCCTGTACCTGCCCTGGTAGTGTTTGATGGGGACAATGTAGAGGGAGCTTTACTCTGTATCTAACCCCGTGCTGTACCTGCCCTGGGAGTGTTTGATGGGGACAGTGTAGAGGGAGCTTTACTCTGTATCTAACCCCGTGCTGTACCTGCCCTGGGAGTGTTTGATGGGACAGTGTAGAGGGAGCTTTACTCTGTATCTAACCCCGTGCTGTACCTGCCCTGGGAGTGTTTGATGGGGACAGTGTAGAGGGAGCTTTACTCTGTATCTAACCCCCTGTACCTGCCCTGGGAGTGTTTGATGGGACAGTGTAGAGGGAGCTTTACTCTGTATCTAACCACCTGTACCTGCCCTGGGAGTGTTTGATGGG
This sequence comes from Pristiophorus japonicus, assembly GCF_044704955.1. Classification (NCBI taxonomy): domain Eukaryota; kingdom Metazoa; phylum Chordata; class Chondrichthyes; family Pristiophoridae; genus Pristiophorus; species Pristiophorus japonicus. Next base: position 96,798,504 of record NC_091996.1, read on the forward strand.
ACAGTGTCGAGGGAGCTTTACTCTGTATCTAACCCCCTGTACCTGCCCTGGGAGTGTTTGATGGGGACAGTATAGAGGGAGCTTTACTCTGTATCTAACCCCGTGCTGTACCTGCCCTGGGAGTGTTTGATGGGGACAGTGTAGAGGGAGCTTTACTCTGTATCTAACCCCCTGTACCTGCCCTGGGAGGGTTTGACGGGATTGTGACGTACCGGATTAACGTGATTGAACCGGGGTGCAGTCGTGTGTTGGGCTCAGCCCTGTTGCACTCGATCGAACACCTACCGCTCTGATGCCACTCCAGCGTGGAGTTGAGCTTTAGAGGACTGTCCTTGGCTGCCCAGTCCTCGCTGGTCGCTTTAATGAGACGCTTGTGATTGGATCGCACCCACACGTACGGGCTCTGGTACTTGGCGTAACCGGCCAACAGGAAGAGGGTGCAGTTGAGCTCCTGTGACAGACGGCGACACGTTAGGCAGGCTGGTGTCACATTGCCGAGCACCGCCGTTAGTGTTAATGGCCACGCAGCGGGCGAAATAACCGCGCGCGGTGCTCGGTCAGCGGAGCGACACTCCCCTGAAACCGCTCGTGCTCGCAGCCGAGGAGCAGGTTACTTACCGGCAGGGCGACCTCCCGATCGCACGGTGACGCCGGGGCTAGAGCCACCACCTGGGGTCCACAGCCGCTCGTCCTGGGGGTGAAAGGGAACGGAACGGTTATAAGGGAGGGAAAAGAAAGGAGGGAGGGAAGGTGTGAAGGAAGGAAGGAGGGAGGGAGGGGGTGAAGGAGGGAGGGAGGGAGTGAAGGAGGGAGGGAAGGAGAGAGGGAAGGAGGGAATAAAGGAAGGAGGGAGGGAAGGTGTGAAGGAAGGAGGGAGGGAGGGAGGGGGTGAAGGAAGGAGGGAGGGAGGGAGTGAAGGAGGGAGGGAGGGAGTGAAGGAGGGAATAAAGGAAGGAGGGAGGGAAGGTGTGAAGGAAGGAGGGAGGGAGGGAGGGGGTGAAGGAAGGAGGGAGGGAGTGAAGGAGGAAGGGAAGGAGAGAGGGAAGGAGGGAATAAAGGAAGGAGGGAGGGAAGGTGTGAAGGAAGGAGGGAGGGAGGGAGGGGGTGAAGGAAGGAGGGAGGGAGTGAAGGAGGAAGGGAAGGAGAGAGGGAAGGAGGGAATAAAGGAAGGAGGGAGGGAAGGTGTGAAGGAAGGAAGGAGGGAGGGAGGGGGTGAAGGAGGGAGGGAGGGAGTGAAGGAGGGAAGGAAGGAGGGAGGGAGGGAGGGGGTGAAGGAAGGAGGGAGGGAGTGAAGGAGGGAGGGAGGGAGTGAAGGAAGGAAGGAGGGCAGGAAGGAGGGAATAAAGGAAGGAGGGAGGGAAGGTGTGAAGGAATGAAAGAGGGAGGGATGGAGGGAGGGAATAAAGGAGGGAATGAAGGAGGGAGGGAAGGAAGGAGGGAAGGAGAGAAGGAAGGACTAATGATCCGGGGACGAGTTCCCCTCCCACCAGCCGGGGAATTTAAATTCAGTTGATTACATTTATTTTAAATCTGGAATAAAAAGCCAGTATCAGCGATGGTGACCATGAAACTATCTGATTGTCGTAAAAACCCATCGGGTTCACTAATGCCCCTTTAGGGAAGGAAATCTGCCACCCTTACCCGGTCTGGCCTATAGGTGACTCCAGACCCACAGCAATGTGGTTGACCATTAACTGACCCCCTGGAATGGCCCAGCGAGCCTCAGTACCAAACCGCTCCGACAAAGTCAGCGCCGTGGGAACACCTTCACCACACGGACTGCAGCGGTTCAAGGCGGCTCACCACCACCTTCTCAAGGGGCAATTAGGGATGGGCAATAAATGCCGGCCTTGGCCAGCGACGCCCACATCCTGTGAATGAATGAATGAATAAATAAATAAATTATATTTCCCAGTCGGGATGGTGTGTGACTGGGAGGGGAACGTGGAGGTGGGGGTGTTCCCATGGGCCTGCTGCCCTTGTCCTTCTAGGGGGTAGAGGTCGTGGGTTTGGGAGGTGCTGCCGAAGAAGCCTTGGCGAGTTGCTGCAGTGCATCTTGTAGATGGTGCACACTGCAGCCAGGGGGCGCCGGTGGTGGAGGGAGTGAATGTTGAAGGTGGTGGAGGGAGTGAGTGTTGAAGGTGGTGGAGGGAGTGAGTGTTGAAGGTGGTGGAGGGAGTGAGTGTTGAAGGTGGTGGAGGGAGTGAGTGTTGAAGGTGGTGGAGGGAGTGAGTGTTGAAGGTGGGGGAGGGAGTGAGTGTTGAAGGTGGTGGAGGGAGTGAGTGTTGAAGGTGGTGGAGGGAGTGAGTGTTGGAGGTGGTGGAGGGAGTGAGTGTTGGAGGTGGTGGGAGGAGTGAGTGTTGAAGGTGGTGGGTAGCGTATCGATCAACATCTGGAAAGGGGAAAGTTTAAGGTTTTGGGTCAATTCCAACGTCCGAGCTGCCATCCAACACACGCACCGTGCTTTCTCTGTCTCCCAGGTGCTGAAGGGCACTTGGCAAATGTTGCCGCTGGTCTCGAGCTGGCTGGTGAGTGTGCCCATGTTTGCCGGTGAATTTTACCACCAATGTGAGGGGTGGGGGGTGGGGGAGTGGGAGAGAGGGAGTGGGGGGGGAGAGGAAGTGGGGGGGAGGGAGAGAGGGAGTGGGGGGAGAGAGGGAGTGGGGGGGGAGAGGGAGTGGGGGGGAGAGGGATTGGGGGGGGGGAGAGGGAGTGGGGGGGGGAGAGGGAGTGGGGGGGAGGGGAGAGGGAGTGGGGGGGGAGAGGGAGTGGGGGGGGAGAGGGAGTGGGGGGGAGGGAGAGAGGGAGTGGGGGGGAGAGAGGGGAGTGGGGGGGGAGAGAGGGAGTGGGGGGGAGGAGAGAGGGAGTGGGGGGGGAGAGAGGGAGTGGGGGGGGAGAGAGGGAGTGGGGGGGGAGAGAGGGAGTGGGGGGGGAAGAGAGGGAGTGGGGGGAAGAGAGGGAGTGGGGGGGAGAGAGGGAGTGGGGGGAGAGAGGGAGTGGGGGGGAGAGAGGGAGTGGGGGAGAGAGGGAGTGGGGGGGAAGAGGGAGGGAGAGAGGGGGGAGAGAGGGAGGGGGAGAGTGAGTGGGGGGGAAGAGAGGGAGTGGGGGGGGAGGAGAGGGAGTGGGGGGGAGGGAGAGAGGGAGTGGCGGGGGGAGAGGAGAGAGGAGTAGGGGGAGAGAGAGGGAGTGGGGGGAGAGAGAGGGAGTGGGGGGAGAGGGAGTGAGTGGGGGAGGGTAATGGGGGGAGGGAGTGGGTACGGGGAGGGAGTGGAGGGAGGGAGTGGGGGAGGGAGTGGGGGGGGGAAGAGAGGGAGTGGG
>NC_091996.1:96802021-97019521 GCF_044704955.1 Pristiophorus japonicus
GTGGGGGGGGAGGGGAAGGGAGTGGGGGGAGAGGGAGTGGGGGGGGTGAAGGGAGTGGGGGGAGGAGGGGGGAGGGAGTGGGGGGGGAGGGGGAGGGAGTGGGGGGGGAGAGGGAGTGGGGCGGGAGGGGGAGGGAGCGGGGGGGGAGAGGGAGTGGGGGGGGGAAGGGAGTGGGGGAGGAGGGGGAGGGAGTGGGGCGGGAGGGGGAGAGGGAGTGGGGGGGGAAGGGAGTGGGGGGGGGGCGGGGGAGGCAGTGGGGGGAGGGGGAAGAGAGTGGGGGGGAGAGGGAGTGAGTTGGGGGGAGGGGAAGGGAGTGGGGGAAGGGGGAGGGAGTGGGGGAAGGGAAGGGAGTGGGGGGGGAAGAGAGAGAGAGTGGGGGGAGGGGGAGGGAGTGTGGGGAGGGGAGGGAGTGTGGGAGGGGGAGGGAGTGTGGGGAGGGGGTGGGGGAGGGGGAGGGAGTGGGGGAAGGGGGGGAGTGGGGGGAGGGGGGAGTGTGGGGAGGGGGGAGTTCGGGGGGGGAGAGGGAGAGTGGGGGGAGGGGAAGGGAGTGGGGGGAGGGGGAGGGAGTGGGGGGGAAGGGAAGGGAGTGGGGCGGAGAGGGAAGGGAGTGGGGGGAGGGAGTGGGGGGAGTGTGGGGAGGGGGGAAGTTCGGGAGGGGAGAGGGAGAGTGGGGGAGGGGAAGGGAGTGGGGGGGAGGGGGAGGGAGTGAGGGGGGAAGGGAAGGGAGTGGGGGAAGAGGGAGAGTGGGGGGGAAGGGAAGGGAGTGGGGGGAGGGAGGGGGGAAAGAGAGGGAGTGGGGGGGAGGGGAAGGGAGTGGGGGGGCGGGGTAGGGGGTGGGGGGGAGGGAGGGAGTGGGGGGGAGGAGAGGGAGTGGGGGGAGAGGGGAAGGGAGTGGGGCGGAGGGGGAGGGGAGTGGGGGGGAGAGGGAGTGGGGGGAGGGAGAGAGGAGTGGGGGGGGAAAGAGAGGGAGTGGGGGGGGAGAGAGGGAGGTGGGGGGGGAAGAGAGGGAGTGGAGGGGGGAAGAGAGGGAGTGTGGGGGGGGGAGAGAGGGAGTTGGGGGGGAGAGAGGGAGTTGGGGGGGAAGAGAGGGATGGAGGGGGGGAAGAGAGGGAGTGGGGGGGAAAGAGAGGGAGTGGGGGGGGAGAGAGGGAGTGGGGGGGAGAGAGGGAGTGCGGGGGGAGGAAAGGGAGTGGGGGGGGAGAGAGGGAGTGGGGGGGAGAGAGGGAGTGGGGGGGGGGGGAGAGAAGGAGGGGGGGAGAGAGGAGGGGGGAGAGAGGGAGTGGTGGGTGGGAAGTGAGGGAGTGGGTGGGGAGGGAGAGAGGGAGTGGGGGGGAGAGGAGAGAGGGAGTAGGGGGAGAGAGAGGGAGTGAGGGGGAGAGAGAGGGAGTGGGGGGGAGAGGGAGTGGAGTGGGGGGAGGGAGTGGGAGGGAGGGAGTGGATGGGAGGGAGTGGGGGGAGGGAGTGGGGGGGGAGTGGGGGGGGGGAAGAGAGGGAGAGTGGGGGGGAGGGGAAGGGAGTGAGGGAAGGGGGAGGGTGTGGGGAAGGGGGGAGGGAGTGGGGGAAGGGGGAGGGAGTGGGGGGGGAGAGAGAGAGAGTGGGGGGAGGGGAAGGGAGTGTGGGGTGGGGGAGGGAGTGTGGGGAGGGGGAGGTGGGGGGAGGGGGGAGTGGGGGAGTTCGGGGGGAGAGGGAGAGTGGGGGAGGGGAAGGGAGTGGGGGGAGGGGAGGGAGTGTGGGGAGGGGGGAGTTCGGGAGGGGAGAGGGAGAGTGGGGGGAGGGGAAGGGAGTGGGGGGAGGGGGAGGGAGTGAGGGGGAAGGGAAGGGAGTGGGGGGGAGAGGGAGAGTGGGGGGCAAGGGAGTGGGGGGAGAGGGAGTGGGGGGGGAGAGGGAGAGTGGGGGGGAGGGGAAGGGAGTGGGGGGGGAGGGGGGAGGGAGTGGGGGGAGGGAGGGGGGAAGAGAGGGAGTGGGGGGGGAGGGGAAGGGAGTGGGGGGTGAGGGAGTGGCGGGGGGGAGGGGAAGGGAGTTGGGGGGAGGGGGAGGGAGTGGGGGGAGGGGGAGGGAGTGGGGGGGAAGGGAGTGGGGGGGGAGAGGGAGAGTGGGGGGGAGGGGAAGGGAGTGGGGGGGGAGGGGGAGGGAGTGGGGGGGAGAGGGAGTGGGGGGGTGGAGAGTGGGGGGGAAGGGAGGGAGTGGGGGGAGAGGAGTGGGGGGGTGGGAGAGTGGGGGGAGGGGGAGGGAGTGGGGGGGAGAGGGAGTGGCGGGGAGGGGAAGGAGTGGGGGGAGGAGGGGGAGGGAGTGGGGGGGAGGGGGAGGGAGTGGGGGGGGAGAGGGAGTGGGGCGGGAGGGGGAGGGAGCGGGGGGGGAGAGTGAGTGGGGGGGGGAAGGGAGTGGGGGGGGAGGGGGAGGGAGTGGGGGGGAGGGGGAGGGAGTGGGGGGGGAGAGGGAGTGGGGCGGGAGGGGGAGGGAGCGGGGGACGGAGAGGGAGTGGGGGGGGGGAAGGGAGTGGGAGGAGGAGGGGGAGGGAGTGGGGGGGAGGGGGAGTGGGGGGGAGGGAGTGGGGTGGGAGGGGGAGGGAGTGGGGGGGAGGGGAAGGGAGTGGGGGGGGAGAGGGAGTGGGGCGGGAGGGGGAGGGAGCGGGGGGGGGAGAGTGAGTGGGGGGGGAAAGGAGTGGGGGGAGGAGGGGGAGGGAGTGGGGGGGGAGGGGGAGTGGGGTGGGAGGGGGGAGGGAGCGGGGGGGGGGAGAGTGAGTGGGGGGGGGAAGGGAGTGGGGGGAGGAGGGGGAGGGAGTGGGGGGGGAGGGGGAGGGAGTGGGGGGGGAGAGGGAGTGGGGCGGGAGGGGGAGGGAGCGGGGGGGGAGAGTGAGTGGGGGGGGGGAGGGAGTGGGGGGAGGAGGGGGAGGGAGTGGGGGGGAGGGGAGGAGGTGGGGGGGGAGAGGGGAGTGGGGCGGGAGGGGGAGGGAGCGGGGGGGGTGAGTGAGTGGGGGGGGGGAAGGGAGTGGGGGGGGAGGGGGAGGGAGTGGGGGGGGAGAGGGAGTGGGGCGGGAGGGGGAGGGAGCGGGGGGGGGAGAGGGAGTGGGGGGGGAGAGGGAGTGGGGCGGGAGGGGGAGGGAGCGGGGGGGGGAGAGGGAGTGGGGGGGGGAAGGGAGTGGGAGGAGGAGGGGGAGGGAGTGGGGGGGAGGGGGAGTGGGGGGGAGAGGGAGTGGGGGGGGAGGGGGAGGGAGTGGGGGGGAGGGGAAGGGAGTGGGGGGGTAGAGGGAGTGGGGGGGGGAAGGGAGTGGGGGGAGGAGGGGGAGGGAGTGGGGGGGGAGGGGGAGGGAGTGGGGGGAGAGGGAGTGGGGGGGAGGGGGAGGGAGCGGGGGGGGGGGAAGGGAGTGGGGGGAGAGGGAGTGGGGGGGAGGGGAAGGGAGCGGGGGGGGGGGAAGGGAGTGGGGGGGAGAGGGAGTGGGGGGGAGGGGAAGGGATTGGAGGGGGGGAGAAATGGTGCCGTTACCTCTTCTGCGATCGCAGCGATGTTAGCAGGGTCTGGCCCTCGTAGGTCAGCTCACTGACTCCGAAACCCTCGCTGGGGGAATTCATCAGGCTCCCGGGAAAACTGGCCGACTGCCAGCTCTGGAAGAGACATGGACAGGACGAGCTGATTCTGCTCAGAGCGTAACGTACGCACCGGTGAACATGCTCACAGGTTTGTCGAGCTGGTGCCGTTTATTCGTTTATTAGTCTTCGATCCCCGCCACAGACTCCGTTCCCCAGCGACTGACTCCCTCCCTCTCCCCAAATCGTGTCCGAAGCTGGACCAGACTGTTCACAACCTCCGGCCACATATCTACAGCATAACTAAACCCACCTGTTTCCCCCTCCGTAACATCGCCCGTCTCCGCCCCTGCCTCAGCTCATCCGCTGCTGAAACCCTCATCCGTGCCTTTGTTACCTCCAGACTTGACTATTCCAACGCACTCCTGGCCGGCCCCCCACATTCTACCCGACGTAAACTGGAGGTGATCCAAAACCCGGCTGTCCCCATGTCCCTAACTCGCACCAAGTCCCGCTCACCCATCACCCCCTGTGCTCGCTGCCCCCGTGTCCTAACTCGCACCGAGTCCCGCTCACCCATCACCCCCTGTGCTCACTGCCCCGTGTCCTAACTCGCACCGAGTCCCGCTCACCCATCACCCCCTGTGCTCACTGACCCCGTGTCCTAACTCGCACCGAGTCCCGTTCACCCATCACCCCCTGTGCTCACTGCCCCGTGTCCTAACTCACACCCAGTCCCGCTCACCCATCACCCCCTGTGCTCACTGCCCCGTGTCCTAACTCACACCAAGTCCCACTCACCCATCACCCCCTGTGCTCGCTGCCCCCGTGTCCTAACTCGCACCGAGTTCCGTTCACCCATCACTCCCTGTGCTCACTGCCCCGTGTCCTAACTCGCACCGAGTTCCGTTCACCCATCACCCCCTGTGCTCGCTGCCCTGTGTCCTAACTCACACCCAGTCCCGCTCACCCATCACCCCCTGTGCTCACTGCCCCGTGTCCTAACTCACACCGAGTCCCGCTCACCCATCACCCCCTGTGCTCACTGACCCGTGTCCTAACTCGCACCCAGTCCCACTCACCCATCACCCCCTGTACTCGCTGCCCCGTGTCCTAACTCGCACCCAGTCCCACTCACCCATCACCCCCTGTACTCGCCGACCTACATTGGCTCCCGGTTAAGCAACGCTTCGATTTCAAAATTCTCATCCTTGTTTACAAATCCCTCCATGGCCCTCGCCCCTCCCTATCTCTGTAATCTCCTCCAGCCCCACAATCCCCGAGATGTCTGCGCTCCCTAATTCTGCCCTCCTGAGCATCCCTGATTATAATCGCTCCGTGTCCATTGGCGGCTGTCATGTATTCAACTATCATTGTAACCCATGTATAAGCTGACCTAAGTTGTACACCTTGAGAACATTGACCACGCGGGGTGAACTTGTGGGAGACACTCCTAACCTGGACTTTCAGGTATAAAAGGGGAAGCTCCACTCACCTTCATCACTTGAGGTCTTGGTAATAAAGGTAACTGGTCACAGAGTGACCTTCTCTCAAGTATGGGCCTCGTGTGCATTTATACTCTATAGTAAGGACTTATCATTGGCGACGAGAAACTGGGATTTAAACCACGCGAGCATGGCCACTAGCAGAACAGAAGAGAGGTACTGTGTTGGTGATGATTGGGATGACTTTATTGAGAGACTACAGCAAAGTTTTGTCACTAAGGAATGGTTGGGACAGGATTCGGCCGACAAACGCAGGGCTCATCTCCTGACGGTTTGTGGATCCAGAACGTACTCCCTGATGAAGGACCTTCTAGCACCAGAGAAGCCGGCGGACAAGACGTTCGATGAGCTCAGTAAGTTGATCGGGGAACACCGTAAACCGGCGAGCAGCATGCACATGGCAAGACACGGTTTTATACGCACCGGCGGCGAGAAGGGCAAAGCGTTCCAGACTTCGTGGCAGATCTCCGGCGATTGGCGAGCCTATGTAAGTTCCCAGATACATGCAGAGCGGAGATGCTGCGAGACTTTTTTATTGAGGGCATCGGGCACGCTGGGGTTTTCAGGAAACTGATTGAGACCAAAGACTTGACCTTGGAAACGGCAGCTCTGATAGCCCAGACATTTATCTCAGGGGAGGAAGAGACCAGAATGATGTATGACAAAAGTCTTGGCTCAAATGTGGCAAACGACCAGGGAGTCAACATTATTAATGCGGCACACAGTTCTCCAGGCAGACAAGGGCAATTGGACATGCCCCAGAATGTAGTCGAACCCAAAGGGGGAATTCAACAGAGACAATGGCTAGCTGAACAGCGATTCATGCCATCGCAATGGACAATGCGGCCAGTAATGGGGCCATCAACACCTGTTAATGGTGCGCTTAAGGACAGTTACAGAGACAGTCAGAGACGATCGACTGGTAATGGACCTTTTGTTTCCAACAACGGCTCATGTTGGAGGTGTGGAGGCAAACACACAGCCAGAGCCTGCAGTTATCTGCAATATACCTGCAGATACTGCAACGTCAGCGGTCACTTGGCGCGTATGTGCAGGAAGCCTGCAGCCAGGTTGATGTACGAGGAGGACGGGCCCAATGTAAGCCCTACGGGGCCAAATGGACACTGGGGGAAATCGCTGGAAGCTGAAGTTCAGCGAGTTCATGTGGAGTACATATACAGTTCATACACCAGGACACCACCGATAATGATGGAAGTGCTCCTCAATGGCATCCCAGTATCAATGGAGCTAGACACGGGGGCCAGCCAGTCCCTGATGGGTATCAAACAGTTCGAAAGGTTGTGGGCGTCCAAGGCCAGGAGGCCAAAATTATCGCCGATTGACGGACATATACAAAGCAGATCATTCCGGTGCTAGGCAGCGCCATGGTAGTCGTGACCCACAAAGATTCGGAGAACAGGTTGCCACTCTGGATTGTCCCGGGGGACGGTCCCGCACTACTGGGGAGGAGTTGGCTTGCTGTCATGAACTGGAAATGGGGCGATGTCAATGCAGTTTCTTCTGTGGAGCGAGTATCAAGCTTACAGATCCTGGACAAATTTGACTCATTATTTCAACCCGGCATTGGCACTTTCATGGGGGCCAAGGTAGTGATTCACATAAACCCGGACGCCAGACCAGTACACCACAAGGCCAGAGCGGTGCCGTACGTGATGCGGGAAAAGATAGAAGGCGAATTGGACCACCTGCTGAGGGAAGGCATCATCTCGCCAGTCGAATTCAGTGACTGAGCGAGCCCGATTGTGCCGGTGCTCAAGGCGGATGCGTCGGTCAGGATATGTGGCGATTACAAGGCCACCATCAATTGGGGGTCACTCCAAGACCAGTACCCGCTACCGAGAGCGGAGGACCTCTTTACGACGCTATCCGGTGGCAAACTTTTTTCAAAATTGGACCTGACCTCAGCTTACATGACCCAAGAGCTGGCGAGTGAGTCGAAGAAGCTGACCACCATCACGACACACAAGGGGTTGTTTGAGTACAACAGATGTCCGTTCGGGATTCGCTCGGCCGCCGCGATCTTCCAACGAAATATGGAAAGCCTCCTCAAGTTAATTCCAAGGACGGTGGTTTTTCAGGACGACATCCTCATTACGGGTTACGATACTGAAGAACACCTCCACAACCTGGAGGAGGTGCTACGCAGACTGGACCGGGTAGGTCTGCGACTGAAAAAGGCGAAATGCGTCTTCCTAGCTCCGGAGGTAGAATTCCTGGGGATGAGGGTAGCAGCAGACGGGATCAGCCCTACTGCATCCAAGACGGAAGCGATCCAGAGAGCACCCAGACCCCGTAACACGACGGAGCTGTGTTCGTTCCTGTGGCTCCTGAACTATTTTGGTAACTTTCTTCCCAAATTGAGCACGCTGTTAGAGCCGCTACACGTGCTCCTACACAAAGGTCGCGAATGGGTCTGGGGGGACAGCCAGGAAAGGGCTTTTGATGGAGCATAACAAATTGCGTGCTCCAACAATCTGTTAACGCTATATGACCCATGTAAGAAACTTGTGTTAACGTGCGATGCGTCGTCCTATGAGCCGGGTGTGTGTTGCAGCATGTCAATGCCAAGGGTCAGTTACAGCCGGTAGCTTATGCCTCCAGAAGTCTGTCCCAGGCAGAAAGGGGCTAGGAGATGGTAGAAAAGGAGGCGCTCGCATGTGTGTATGCGGTAAAGAAAATGCACCAGTACCTGTTTGGCAGGAAATTTGAGCTGGAGCCAGATCACAAATCCCTAACGTCCCTTTTGACCGACAACAAGGCCATAAATGTAAACGCATCGGCCCGCATACAGAGGTGGGCACTCACGTTAGCTGCCTATGACTATACAATTCGGCACAGACCGGGCACCGAAAACTGCACCGATGCACTCAGCAGGATCCCACTAGCCACCACTGAGGGGGCTACCGAGCATGGTGCTGAGATGGTCATGGCTGTTGAAGCTTTCGAAAGCGAAGGCTCACCCATGACAGCCTGTCAGATTAAAGTCTGGACAAATAGAGACCCGCTATTGTCTCTAGTCAACAAATGTGTCCTGAATGGGGACTGGGCAGCCACGTACAGGGCATGTTCTGAGGAATTTAAACCATTTCACAGGCGCAAGGATGAACTCTCGATTCAGGCCGATTGCCTACTGTGGGGAAACTGTGTAGTCATGCCCCAGATGGGCAGAGAGGTGTTCATCAGAGAACTCCACAATGAGCACCCGGGCATTGTCACGATGAAGGCAATTGCCAGGTCACACGTTTGGTGGCCAGGGATAGACGCAGATCTGGAACTTTGTGTTCGCAGGTGCAACACGTGTGCCCAGCTGGGCCATGCGCCCAGGGAAGCCCCCCTTAGCCCCTGGCCATGGCCCGCCAAGCCTTGGTCACGCATCCATGTGGACTACGCAGGTCCTTTCATGGGAAAAATATTTTTGGTTGTAATAGACGCCTACTCCAAATGGATCGAGTGTGACATTTTAAATTCAAGCACATCCTCTGCCACGGTAGAAAGTCTATGGGCAATGTTCGCCGCCCACGGTCTGCCGGACAACTTGGTCAGCGACAATGGCCTGTGCTTCACAAGCACTGAATTCCAGGACTTCATGGCAGGCAATGGAATTAACCATGTTAGAACGGCACCGTTCAAGCCGGCCTCAAACGGCCAGGCAGAACGAGCAGTGCAGATAATCAAACAGGGGATGCTCAGATTCCAAGGGGGTTCCCTACAAACCCGCTTATCACGCCTCCTGTTGGCCTATAGAACCTGACCACACTCACTCACAGGGGTTCCCCCCGCAGAGCTACTAATGAAAAGGACGCTCAAAACCCGATTATCCCTTATACACCCCACCATGAAAGAAATTGTCGAGAGCAGGCGCCAGTCACAATATGATTACCATGACAGGAATGCGAGGGCGCGATGTATTGATGTCAATGATCCTGTTTTTGTCCTCAACTACGCTGCAGGGCCCAAATGGCTCGCAGGCACTGTGGTTGCCAAAGAGGGGAATAGGGTTTTGCTAGTTAAACTTACCAATGAACAAATCTGCCGCAAACACATGGATCAAACTAAAAGGAGGTTCAGCAACCCCATAGAAGAAGCAGAGGAAGAGCACGATATAGAGTTCACTCCTCCACAGGTGACCGAACACAGTGACCAAAGGAAGGAGAGCCCAGTCACTGTGGACAGTCCGGACAGGCCTGAGGCACCGCAAACAGCAGACACTCAGGCCAGCGCCCAACAACCGGAGCCCCAACTCAGGCCAATTTAAGTTAATCTAAGGGTTAAGTCATGACAGGAGAGCTTGGACACGTGTTATGCTCCTCCTGTACCATGTGGGAAATCAGGGACGCCTCTGGTGTCCCCGACGACTACGTGTGCGGGAAGTGTATCCGCCTCCAGCTCCTGACAGACCGCATTGCGGAATTGGAGCTGAAGGTGGATTCACTCTGGAGCATCCACGATGCTGGGAATGACGTGAGTAGCACGTTTAGTGAGTTGGTCTTACCGCAGGAGAAGGGTACACAGCCAGATAGGGAATGGAAGACCAGCAGGAAGAGCAGTGGAAGGAAGATAGTGCAGGGGTCCCCTGCGGTAATCCCCCTGCAAAACAGATACACTGCTTTGAGTACTGTTGAGGGGGATGACTCATCAGGGGAGGGCAGCAGCAGCCAAGTTCATGGCACCATGGCTGGCTCTGCTGCACAGGAGGGCAGGAAAAAGATTGGGAGCGCGATAGTGATAGGGGATTCGATGGTGAGGGGAATAGATAGGCGTTTTTGCGGCCGCAACCGAGACTCCAGGATGGTATGTTGCCTCCCTGGTGCAAGGGTCAAGGATGTCTCAGAGCGGGTGCAGGACATTCTGAAAAGGGAGGGTGAACAGCCAGTTGTCGTGGTGCACATTGGTACCAATGATATCGGTAAAAAACGGGATGAGGTTCTACGAGACGAATTTAAGGAGCTAGGAGCTAAATTAAAAAGTAGGACCTCAAAAGTAGTAATCTCGGGATTGCTACCAGTGCCACGTGCTAGTCAGAGTAGGAATCGCAGGATAGCTCAGATGAATACGTGGCTTGAGGAGTGGTGCAGCAGGGAGGGATTCAAATTCCTGGGGCATTGGAACCGGTTCTGGGGGAGGTGGGACCAGTACAAACCGGACAGTCTGCACCTGGGCAGGACCGGAACCAATGTCCTAGGGGGAGTGTTTGCTAGTACTGTTGGGGAGGAGTTAAACTAATATGGCAGGGGGATGGGAACCAATGCAGGGAGACAGAGGGAAACAAAATGGAGACAGAAGCAAAAGACAGAAAGGAGAATAGTAAAAGTGGAGGGCAGAGAAACCCAAGGCAAAAAACAAAAAGGGCCACTTTGCAGCAAAATTCTAAAGGGTCAACGTGTGTTAAAAAGGCAAGCCTGAAGGCTCTGTGCCTCAATGCGAGGAGTATTTGGAATAAGGTGGATGAATTAACTGTGCAGATAGCAGTTAACGGATACGATGTGATTGGCATCACGGAGACATGGCTCCAGGGTGACCAAGGCTGGGAACTCAACATCCAGGGGTATTCAGCATTTAGGAAGGATAGACAGAAAGGAAAAGGAGGCAGGGTGGCGTTGCTGGTTAAAGAGGAAATTAATGCAATAGTAAGGAAGGACATTAGCCTGGATGATGTGGAATCGGTATGGGTGGAGCTACGGAATACCAAGGGGCAGAAAACGCTAGTGGTAGTTGTGTACAGACCACCAAACAGTAGTAGTGAGGTTGGGGAGGGCATCAAACAGGAAATTAGGGGTGCGTGCAATAAAGGTACAGCAGTTATCATGGGTGACCTTAATATGCACATAGATTGGGTTAACCAAACTGGAAACAATACGGTGGAGGAGGATTTCCTGGAGTGCATAAGGGATGCTTTTCTAGACCAATATGTCGAGGAACCAACTAGGGGGGAGGCCATCTTAGATTGGGTGTTGTGTAATGAGAGAGGATTAATTAGCAATCTCGTTGTGCGAGGCCCCTTGGGGAAGAGTGACCATAATATGGTGGAATTCTACATTAGGATGAAGAATGAAACAGTTAATTCAGAGACCATGGTCCAGAACTTAAAGAAGGGTAACTTTGAAGGTATGAGGCGTGAATTGGCTAGGATAGATTGGCGAATGATACTTAAGGGGTTGACTGTGGATGGGCAATGGCAGACATTTAGAGACCGCATGGATGAACAACAGCAATTGTACATCTTTGTCTGGCGTAAAAATAAAAAAGTGAAGGTGGCTCAACCGTGGCTATCAAGGGAAATCAGGGATAGTATTAAAGCCAAGGAAGTGGCATACAAATTGGCCAGAAATAGCAGCGAACCCGGGGACTGGGAGAAATTTAGAACTCAACAGAGGAGGACAAAGGGTTTGATTAGGGCAGGGAAAATGGAGTACGAGAAGAAGCTTGCAGGGAACATTAAGGCGGATTGCAAAAGCTTCTATAGATATGTAAAGAGAAAAAGGTTAGTAAAGACAAACGTAGGTCCCCTGCAGTCAGAATCAGGGGAAGTCATAACGGGGAACAAAGAAATGGCAGACCAATTGAACAAGTACTTTGGTTCGGTATTCACGAAGGAGGACACAAACAACCTTCCGGATATAAAAGGGGTCAGAGGGTCTAGTAAGGAGGAGGAACTGAGGGAAATCCTTATTAGTCGGGAAATTGTGTTGGGGAAATTGATGGGATTTAAGGCCGATAAATCCCCAGGGCCTGATGGACTGCATCCCAGAGTACTTAAGGAGGTGGCCTTGGAAATAGCAGATGTATTGACAGTCATTTTCCAACATTCCATTGACTCTGGATCAGTTCCTATCGAGTGGAGGGTAGCCAATGTAACCCCACTTTTTAAAAAAGGAGGGAAAGAGAAAACAGGGAATTATAGACCGGTCAGCCTGACATCGGTAGTGGGTAAAATGATGGAATCAATTATTAAGGATATCATAGCAGCGCATTTGGAAAGAGGTGACATGATAGGTCCAAGTCAGCATGGATTTGTGAAAGGGAAATCATGCTTGACAAATCTTCTGGAATTTTTTGAGGATGTTTCCAGTAGAGTGGACAAGGGAGAACCAGTTGATGTGGTGTATTTGGACTTTCAGAAGGTTTTCGACAAGGTCCCACACAAGAGATTAATGTGCAAAGTTAAAGCACATGGGATTGGGGGTAGAGTGCTGACATGGATTGAGAACTGGTTGTCAGACAGGAAGCAAAGAGTAGGAGTAAATGGGTACTTTTCAGAATGGCAGGCAGTGACTAGTGGGGTACCGTAAGGTTCTGTGCTGGGGCCCCAGCTGTTTACATTGTACATTAATGATTTCGATGAGGGGATTAAATGTAGTATCTCCAAGTTTGCGGATGACACTAAGTTGGGTGGCAGTGTGAGCTGCGAGGAGGATGCTATGAGGCTGCAGAGTGACTTGGATAGGTTAGGTGAGTGGGTAAATGAATGGCAGATGAAGTATAATGTTGATAAATGTGAGGTTATCCACTTTGGTGGTAAAAACAGAGAGACAGACTATTATCTGAATGGTGATAGATTAGGAAAAGGGGAGGTGCAACGAGACCTGGGTGTCATGGTACATCAGTCATTGAAGGTTGGCATGCAGGTACAGCAGGCGGTTAAGAAAGCAAATGGCATGTTGGCCTTCATAGCGAGGGGATTTGAGTACAGGGGCAGGGAGGTGTTGCTACAGTTGTACAGGGCCTTGGTGAGGTCACACCTGGAGTATTGTGTACAGTTTTGGTCTCCTAACTTGAGGAAGGACATTCTTGCTATTGAGGGAGTGCAGCGAAGGTTCAGACTGATTCCTGGGATGGCGGGACTGACATATCAAGAAAGACTGGATCAACTGGGCTTGTATTCACTGGAGTTCAGAAGAATGAGAGGGGACCTCATAGAAACGTTGAAAATTCTGATGGGTTTAGACAGGTTAGATGCAGGAAGAATGTTCCCAATGTTGGGGAAGTCCAGAACCAGGGGTCACAGTCTAAGGATAAGGGGTAAGCCATTTAGGACCGAGATGAGGAGAAACTTCTTCACCCAGAGAGTGGTGAACCTGTGGAATTCTCTACCACAGAAAGTTGTTGAGGCCAATTCACTAAATATATTCAAAAAGGAGTTAGATGAAGTCCTTACTACTAGGGGGATCAAGGGGTATGGTGAGAAAGCAGGAATGGGGTACTGAAGTTGCATGTTCAGCCATGAACTCATTGAATGGCGGTGCAGGCTAGAGGGGCCGAATGGCCTACTCCTGCACCTAGTTTCTATGTTTCTATGCTCAACAAGGGATCGTAAACCATCAGAGAGACTAAACCTGTGATCCCAATAAGACTTTGGGGGGGAGGTGATGTCATGTTTTCAACAATCATTGTAACCCATGTATAAGCTGACCTAAGTTGTAGACCTTGAGAACATTGACCACGCGGGGTGAACTTGTGGGAGACACTCCTAACCTGGACTTTCAGGTATAAAAGGGGAAGCTCCACCCACCTTCATCACTTGAGGTCTTGGTAATAAAGGTAACTGGTCACAGAGTGACCTTCTCTCAAGTATGGGCCTCGTGCGCATTTATACTGTATAGTAAGGACTTATCAGCGGCCGTGCCTTCTGTTGCCGCACTGTCGGAGGGGCAGTACTAAGGGAGTGCCGCACTGTCGGAGGTGCCGTACTGAGGGAGCACCGCACTGTCGGAGGGGCAGTACTGAGGGAGGGCCGCACTGTCGGAGGGGCAGTACTGAGGGAGCGCCGCACTGTCAGAGGGGCAGTATTGAGGGAGTGCCGCACTGTCGGAGGGGCAGTACTAAGGGAGTGCCGCACTGTCGGAGGGGCAGTATTGAGGGAGTGCCGCACTGTCGGAGGGGCAGTACTAAGGGAGTGCCGCACTGTCGGAGGTGCCGTACTGAGGGAGCGCCGCACTGTCGGAGGGGCAGTACTGAGGGAGGGCCGCACTGTCGGAGGGGCAGTACTGAGGGAGCGCCGCACTGTCAGAGGGGCGGTACTGAGGGAGCGCCGCACTGTCGGAGGGGCGGTACTGAGGGAGTGCCACACTGTCGGAGGGGCAGTACTGAGGGAGTGCTGCACTGTCAGAGGGGCAGTACTAAGGGAGTGCCGCACTGTCGGAGGTGCGGTACTGAGGGAGCGCCGCACTGTCGGAGGGGCAGTATTGAGGGAGCGCCGCACTGTCGGAGGGGCAATACAGAGGGAGTGCCGCACTGTCAGAGGGGCAGTACTGAGGGAGCGCCGCACTGTCGGAGGGGCAGTACTGAGGGAGCGTCGCACTGTCGGAGGGGCAGTACTGAGGGAGCGCCGCACTGTCGGAGGGGCAGTACTGAGGGAGCGCCGCACTGTCGGAGGGGCAGTACTGAGGGAGCACCGCACTGTCGGAGGGGCAATCTTGCGGATGAGACGTTAAACCGAGGCCCCCTCTGCCCTCTCAGGTGGATGTAAAAGATTCCACGGCCATTATTTTGAAGAAGAGCAGGAGAGTTTTCCCCGGTGTCCTGGGGACAATATTTATCCCTCAATCAACATAACAAAAACAGATTATCTGGGTCATTATCACATCGCTGTGTGTGGGAGCTTGCTGTGCGCAAATTGGCGTTTCCCACATTACAACAGTGTCTACACTCCGATAGTACTTCATTGGCTGTAAAGCGCTTTGAGACATCCGGTGGTTGTGAAAGGCGCTATATAAATGCAAGTCTTTTTTGTCTATTTTTTCTACATTGGAGCCTTTGCCCACCCGGGAATGGTCCTGAAGATCGGAGAGAAAGACCGGAGTCGTCGGATGTGTGGAGGCAGCAGGAACACTTACCACATCCTCGTTCACCACAGTCAGGAGTAGCTCCTCACGACCACGCAGCCATGGCTGGAAATATCGGAAACCCTGGGGAAGGCATCAGAAGAGAATGGGAGCCGTCATGGAATGGCTGGACGGACACGCGAGTTTCCACAGCGTTAACTCTCTATCCCGACTGGGCTGTGTGTGAGGTCTGACTGCAGCCCAGCCTCGGAGTGTGAAGGTCGTGGGTTTAAGTCCCCACTCCAGAGACTTGAGCAGATAATCCAGGCTCACACTCCCAGTGCAGTACTGAGGGAACGCCGCACTGTCGGTGGGGCAGTACTGAGGGAGCACCGCACTGTCGGAGGGGCAGTACTGAGGGAGTGCCGCACTGTCGGAGGGGCAGTACTGAGGGAGTGCCGCACTGTCGGAGGGCCAGTACTGAGGGAGCCCCGCACTGTTGGAGGGGCAGTACTGAGGGAGTGCCGCACTGTCGGAGGGGCAGTACTGAGGGAGTGCCGCACTGTCGGTGGGGCAGTGCTGAGGGAACGCCGCACTGTCGGTGGGGCAGTACTGAGGGAGCACCGCACTGTCGGAGGGGCAGTACTGAGGGAGCCCCGCACTGTCGGTGGGGCAGTACTGAGGGAGCGCCGCACTGTCGGTGGGGCGGTACTGAGGGAGCACCGCACTGTCGGAGGGTCAGTACTGAGTGCTGGGGGAGCACCGCACTGTCGGAGGGGCAGTACTGAGGGAGTGCCGCACTGTCGGAGGGGCAGTACTGAGTGCTGGGGGAGCACCGCACTGTCGGAGGGGCAGTACTGAGGGAGCGCCGCACTGTCGGAGGGGCAGTACTGAGAGAGCGCCGCACTGTCGGAGGGGCAGTACTGAGGGAGCTCCGCACTGTCGGAGGGGCAGTACTGAGAGAGCGCCGCACTGTCGGAGGGGCAGTACTGAGGGAGCTCCGCACTGTCGGAGGGGCAGTACTGAGGGAGTGCCGCACTGTCGGAGGGGCAGTATTCCCGCTCCTATTTCTTATGTTCTGATATTCAACATTACAACAGTGACTACACTTATAAAAACGTATTGATTGGCTGTGGGATGTCCCGAGCTGGGGAAAGGCACTCAGCAAATGCAAGTTCCTGGTCTGTCCTGGCCGCTGCCCTTACCTGCAGGGAGCCCAGAACCACCAAGTCCCCGAGAAACTCCTGAAGTTTGTTCATTTCCTTCGTCTTGTCCTGGAAACAATGCACAGGGTTCTAATTAACAGGGTGCTAATTAACAGGGTGCTAATTAACAGGGTTCTAATTAACAGGGTGACAATCCGGGCCTTGGGAGTGGGGAAAGCGGCTCGTTGAGCAACGGCGACGCTCGAATTCCAACTGGTCAACCTCCACGGAGGTCAGAGGTCAAGTCTCCGGGGCCGAAATGGCCCCTTTCCCGCCCAGTCGGGACGGAGTCCCCGACGATCGGGACGTTGGCCCTCGTTCGTGTGTTGAGGCGGAGAAGGTATCTGCACCGCCCCGCCCCTGTAGCGAACGGCGGTGGGGGGGGGGATCAATGGGGCGCACGCATCCCCGGAAACACCACTGCCCTCAAACGATCGAACGACCGCTTGTCGCCCCCCCCCCGACAGCTCGTGACCCCTCTGTCTCGCAGGCCTACAGAGCACAATGCTTCTCTGCCCTATTGCGTGCCAAGCTAGCTGGTCTCGCCTGGGCAGCAGTAGGGGGGGGGGGGTGGGGGCGGGGGGCGTTACAACAGACTTCATTTAGCCTACTTTTCCCAACACGGGAACGATCAGCCGGGGCTGCCTCCTACTGCTAACATCAATCCAGTCATGGCAGCAGCAACTGTGCCTCGGGTTTTCAGATCAGACCGTAAACCGAGGCCCCGTCTGCCCTCTCGGGTGGACGCACGAGAACCCACACTGCACTATTTCGAAGAAGAGCAGGAGAGGGGGAAAGGGGGAAGGGGGAGAGAGGGAAGGGGGAGAGGGGGAAGGGGGAGAGAGGGAAGGGGGGAGAGAGGGGAGAGAAGGGGGGGGAAGACAGGGGGAGGGGGAGAGAAGGGGGGGAGGAAGAGAGGGGGCGGGGGAGAGAGGGAGAGAGGGGCAGAGAGGGGGAGGGGGTGGGGTAGAGAGAGGGAGTGGGTGGGGTGGGGGAGAGGGGGAGAGAGAGGGAGGGGTGGGGGAAGAGAGAGGGAGGGGTGGGGGAAGAGAGGGGGAGGGGGTGGGGTAGAGAGAGGGAGGGGGTGGGGTGGGGGAGAGGGGGAGAGAGAGGGAGGGGTGGGGGAAGAGAGAGGGAGGGGGCGGGAAGAGAGAGGGAGGGGTGGGGGAAGAGAGAGGGAGGGGTGGGGGAAGAGAGAGGGAGGGGTGGGGGAAGAGAGAGGGAGGGGTGGGGAAGAGAGAGGGAGGGGTGGGGGAAGAGAGAGGGAGGGGTGGGGGAAGAGAGAGGGAGGGGTGAGGGAAGAGAGAGGGAGGGGTGGAGGAAGAGAGAGGGAGGGGTGGGGGAAGAGAGAGGGAGGGGTGGGGGAAGAGAGAGGGAGGGGTGCGGGAAGAGAGAGGGAGGGTTGGGGGAAGAGAGAGGGAGGGGGTGGGGGAAGAGAGAGGGAGGGGTGAGGGAAGAGAGAGGGAGGGGTGGGGGAAGAGAAAGGGAGGGGGTGAGGGAAGAGAGAGGGAGGGGGTGGGGGAAGAGAGAGGGAGGGGGTGGGGGAAGAGAGAGGGAGGGGGTGGGGGAAGAGGAGGGAGGGGTGGGGGAAGAGAGAGGGAGGGTGGGGGAAGAGAGAGGGAGGGGTGGGGGAAGAGAGAGGGAGGGGGTGGGGGAAGAGAGAGGGAGGGGGTGGGGGAAGAGAGAGGGAGGGGTGGGGGAAGAGAGAGGGAGGGGTGGGGGAAGAGAGAGGGAGGGGTGGGGGAAGAGAGAGGGAGGGGTGGGGGAGAGAGAGGGAGGGTGGGGGGAAGAGAGAGGGAGGGGTGGGGAAGAGAGAGGGAGGGGTGCGGGAAGAGAGAGGGAGGGGTGGGGAAGAGAGAGGGAGGGGGTGCGGGAAGAGAGAGGGAGGGGGTGGGGGAAGAGAGAGGGAGGGGTGAGGGAAGAGAGAGGGAGGGGTGGGGGAAGAGAAAGGGAGGGGGTGAGGGAAGAGAGAGGGAGGGGTGGGGGAAAGAGAGAGGGAGGGGGTGAGGGAAGAGAGAGGGAGGGGGTGTGGGAAGAGAGAGGGAGGGGGTGAGGAGTGTCCTGGGGCCAATATTTACCCCTCAACCAACATCACTAACTAAGATGATCTGGGTCATTATCTCATTGCTGTTTGTGGGAGCTTGCTGTGCGCAAAATGGCTGCCGTGTTTCCCACATTACAACACACTCCTTTTCCGCGAAGCGCTTTTAGGGACATCCTGAGGGTGTGAACGGCGCTATTGAAATGCAGTACCTTTGTGAAAAAAACCAAGAGAGAGAAAAAAAGGTGTTAAATTATCACCGACAAAGACAGCGCCGCAATAAAAAACACTTACCTCTGTTATTGAACTCATGTTAATCTCTCCCGATAAATTACAACACAGACCAGAGTGGAAGGTGGATAATTAAGAACTGTCGGAGGAAAAAAAATAACATATTTCAGTTTGAAAGAGAATTATGTGCTAAAAATTATTTTCCAATTGCAATTTTTAAAATGACTGGGTTTTTACTATCATGGTTTAATTTTTTTCCATTGCAATTTGTCCAAAAACATATAATTAATGATTTATTGCTAGTTTTGCTCGAATTGCCATTTTGATGCCAAATATTGTCTGCTCACTCAGCAGTAAATCTCTGCAACGTTATTATAAAACCTTACTTCTAACACAAAGAACGACATTAATTCTGCTTTGCAAATAACAAAATAATTGCTGAATTGAAAGAAAAAGCCAGTACAAAGGATGAGGGTTTCTCCTAGCAACTAGGCCCCGTCACCCCTAGCAACTCGGCCCCGTCACCCCTAGCAACCAGATCCAGGCCGGCTGGCGAGGGACCTTGCCAACGAGAGCTGTGGGTTCCGCAGGATGGTCAAGTAGAAAAGTATTGCTGCTGGGCGCCACAGCGCCCCATGTGTTGGGAGCAACACATTGCTGCTTTCTTTTGGCCACATTTTAATTTTGGTGCCATCATCAATTTAAAAAAATGATGCGTTTGCCCTCCCCCCTCCCCCACCACCCCAACCTTCTGAACAGGGCACAGCCGATAACATTGCAACTTCAACAAAAGCTTTCTGAAACAATGCGTTGCTGGCCAAGGCCGGCATTTATTGCCCCATCCCCCTAATTGCCCCTGGAGAAGATGGTGGTGAGCCGCCTTCTTGAACCGCTGCAGTCCGTGTGGTGAAGGTGCTCCCACAGTGCTGTTAGGGAGGGAGTTCCAGGATTGTGACCCAGCGACGATGAAGGAACGGCCGATATATTTCCCAGTCGGGATGGTGTGTGATTGGGAGGGGAACGTGGAGGTGGTGGTGTTCCCATGGGCCTGCTGCCCTTGTCCTTCTAGGGGGTAGAGGTCGCGGGTTTGGGAGGTGTTGCCGAAGAAGCCTTGGCGAGTTGCTGCAGTGCATCTTGTAGATGGTACACACTGCAGCCAGGGGGCGCCGGTGGTGGAGGGAGTGAGTGTTGGAGGTGGTGGAGGGAGTGAGTGTTGAAGGTGGTGGAGGGAGTGAGTGTTGAAGGTGGTGGAGGGAGTGAGTGTTGAAGGTGGTGGAGGGAGTGAGTGTTGAAGGTGGTGGAGGGAGTGAATGTTGAAGGTGGGGGAGGGAGTGAGTGTTGAAGGTGGTGGAGGGAGTGAATGTTGAAGGTGGTGGATGGGGGGCCAATCAAGTGGCTGCTTTGTCCTGGATGGTGTCGAGCTTCTCGAGTGTTGTTGGAGCTGCAACTCATCCAGGCAACTGGCGAGTGTTCCATCACACTCCTGACTTGTGTCTTGTAGATGGTGGAAAGGCTCAGGGGGTGAGACACTCGTCGCAGAATACCCAGCCTCTGACCCGCTCTTGTTGTCACAGTATTTATGTGGCTGGTCCAGTGAAGTTTCTGGTCAATGGCGACCCCCAGGATGTTGATGGTGGGGGATTCGGTGATGGTAATACCGTTGAATGTCAAGGGGCGGTGGTTAGACTCTCGCTTGTTGGAGATGGTCATTGCATGGCAGTTGTATGGCACGAATGTTGCTTGCCATTTATCAGCCCGAGCCTGAATGTTGCCCAGGTCTTGCTGCATGCGGGCACGGACTGCTCCATTATCTGAGGAGTTGTGAATGGAACTGAACACTGTGTAGTCATCAGTGAACATCTTCTGACCTTATGATGTAGGGAAGGTCATTGATGAAGCAGCTGAAGATGGTTTGGCCTAGGACACTGCCCTGAGGGACTCCTGCAGCGATGTCTGGGGCTGGGATGATTGACCTCCAACCACCACAACCATCCTCCTTTGTGCTGGGTATGACTCCAGCCCGTGGAGTTTTCCCGATTCCCATTGACTTCAAGTTTTACTGGGGCTCCTTGATGCCACACTCGGTCAAATGCTGCCGCGATGTCAGGGGCAGTCACTCTCACCTCACCTCTGGAATTCAGCTCTTTTGTCCATGTTTGGACCAAGGATGTAATGAGGTCTGGAGCCGAGTGGTCCTGGCGGAACCCAAACTGAGCATCGGTGAGCAGGTTATTGGTGAGTAAGTGCCGCTTGATAGCACTGTCGGTGACACCGTCCATCACTTTGCTGATGATTGAGAGTAGACCGATGGGGCGGTAATTGGCCGGATTGGTTCTGTCCTGATTTTTGTGGACAGGACATACCTGGGCAGTTTTCCACATTGTCAGATAGATGCCAGTGTTGTAGCTGTACTGGAACAGCTTGGCTAGAGGCACGGCTAGTTCTGGAGCACAAGTCTTCAGCACGACAGCTGGGATCGGGAAGTTGTGGGGCCCACAGGGTGATCTGATTGATGTTTTCAGGATATTACGGGGAGCGGATAGGGTAGATAGAACAACGATTCCCGCTGGTTGGGGAATCTGGGACTAGGGGCACAGTCTAAAGATTAGAGCCAGACCCTTCAGGAGTGAAAGTAGGAAACACTTCTACACACAAAGAGCAATTGATAGCTTTCTGTTCACCAAAGGTATTCAGAGATACAGGCCAAAGGCGGGTATATGGAGTGAGGTCACAGATCAGCCATGATCTGATTGAATGGCGGAACAGGCTCGAGGGGCCGAATGGGCTCCTCCTGTTCCTGTGATCCTCTAACGGCGGCTACACTTTTGGGATGTCCGGTGGTCATGAAAGGTGCTTTATAAATGCAAGTCTTTCGAAAACATATCAAGTTAAAATGTTATTCCGGAGGGTGTCCCTCCAGTCGCGGAAGGCCGCGAGCGTACCGGTGGACACCGCGTGCTCCATCTCCAGGGACACCCGGGCTCGGATGTAACCGTGGAAGAGAGGCAGGCAGTCGGGCCGAACAACCCCCTCGGCCGCCCGCTGCCTGGACCGGTTGATGGCCCCCCTTGGCCAGGCCCAGGAGCAGACAAGTCAGAGGACCCACTCCTGGGACGGGGTGACCAAAGATCAGTAGTGTGTGACTGAAGTGCAGCCAAACATCGAGGGGCTGCAACCTCCCACACCCACTGCAGGAAAGACTTGCATTTATATAGCGCCTTTCATAACCACCGGACATCTCAAAGCACTTGACAGCCAATGAAGTACTTTTGAAGTGTAGTCACTGTTGTAATGTGGGAAACACGGCAGCCAATTTGCGCACAGCAAGCTCCCACACACAGCAATGTGATAATCAACTTAACAAAAACACATGATCTGGTCGTTGAGGGATAAATATTGGCCAGGACACCGGGTATAACACCGCCCCCTAATCTTTTCAAAATAGTGCCATGGGATCTTTTACGTCCACCTGAGAGAGCAGACGGGGCCTTGGCTTAACACCTCATCTGAGAGACGGCCCCTCCGACAGTGCGGCACTCCCTCAGTACTGCCCCTCTGATAGTGCGGCGCTCCCTCAGTACTGCCCCTCCGACAGTGCGGCGCTCCCTCAGTACTGCCCCTCCGACAGTGCGGCACTCCCTCAGAACTGCCCCTCCAACAGTGCGGCGCTCCATCAGTACTGCCCCTCCGACAGCGCGGCGCTCCCTCAGTACTGCCCCTCCGACAGTGTTGCCCTCCCTCAGTACTGTACTGGAAGTGTCAGCCTAGATTTATGTGCTCAAGTCCCTGGAGTGGGATTTGAACCCAAAACCCTCTGACTCAGAGGTGAGGGTGCTATGCACTGAGCCACAGCTGATGATTATTTATCTCTCCAGGTTTTGGGAGACCATTCTCCAATTCCCGGGGACTCCGGGGGAATGGTGGAGGGTCAAGAACCCTGCAGCAGCCCAGACCCCCGCCCTTGCTGGATGACATGGCTCAAATTAAGACCCAGAGGCTGGCGCCAACAGGTTAATCCCAGTTTTACTCTTCAAAAAGCTGCTGGCCGGCACAGTTGAGAGAGGGGCCGATGATTTGTGGGGAGAATTCCCTGGTCACGGTTGCCAAGCGGGCTGGCAAACCCGCTGCTCCCGTTTATTGCTGCGTGGCCAGAGTCTCACCCCCTGAGCCTTTCCAGCATCTACAAGACACAAGTCAGGAGTGTGATGGAACACTCCCCACTTGCCTGGATGAGTTGCAGCTCCAACAACACTCGAGAAGCTCGACACCATCCAGGACAAAGCAGCCACTTGATCGACACGCTACCCACCACCTTCAACACTCACTCCCTCCACCACCTTCAACACTCACTCCCTCCACCACCTTCAACACTCACTCCCTCCACCACCTTCAACACTCACTCCCTCCACCACCTTCAACACTCACTCCCTCCACCACCTTCAACACTCACTCCCTCCACCACCTTCAACACTCACTCCCTCCACCACCTTCAACATTCACTCCCTCCACCACCGGCGCCCCCTGGCTGCAGTGTGCACCATCTACAAGATGCACTGCAGCAACTCGCCAAGGCTTCTTCGGCAGCACCTCCCAAACCCGCGACCTCTACCACCTAGAAGGACAAGGGCAGCAGGCCCATGGGAACACCATCACCTCCACGTTCCCCTCCCAGTCACACACCATCCCGACTGGGAAATATATCGGCCGTTCCTTCATCGTCGCTGGGTCACAATCCTGGAACTCCCTCCCTAACAGCACTGTGGGAGCACCTTCACCACACGGACTGCAGCGGTTCAAGAAGGCGGCTCACCACCACCTTCTCAAGGGGCAATTAGGGGGATGGGCAATAAATGCCGGCCTTGGCCAGCGACGCCCACATCCCAGGAACTAATTTGTAAAAAAACAATCTCACAAAGTGGCCACCTAGGGGCCTCAAGGCAAGGACTCCCGGAGAGGGCAGAAGCACGGGTTAGCGCTGAACATCATTCACACACAGCAATTTGGAGAAAGACACTTGTCCTTTGACGTAGTCAGTTTTATTTTATAATTTAAAGGGGCAACGAAAACAGTTCTCTAAATCCGAAACCAAAGACAGATTGAGTCCTCTTCACCAACCATTGGCAGAGCACAGTCATGGTTAACTGCAGTACAACGGCAAAGCTGAGATAGTAAAGGCCAGAGGGGGGGGGGGGGGGGGGGAGGAGCAGGGGGATGAAGCAATGCAGTTCGGAATCGGAAAGGGAGCAGGAATTCGGCAGAGGATAGAAGCGATGGTGCGGGTTCCCCCTGGTGAAGCAATGCAGTTTCTCGAGGACCAGCGCGGGCGGGAGCCAGACCAGGACCCCGAGCTCAGCCCGCGCGCGCAGAGAAGAACGGGAGGCCGCGGACAAAGTTGTCGAGTTTGGCTCGGAACAGTTCGCTCTGGATGGGTTCGTTCATGCTGCACAGGGGGTTCTTCACCACCAGCTCAACAAAGATCTAGGAGAGAGCAGAAAACACAGTGAGATCCCAGCCTGTAACTCACTCCCGGCTATCTGTTATTGTATATATAAACCCCCCGAACCCCTCGATTAGATCCCAGCCTGTAACTCACTCCCGGGTATCTGTTATTCTATATATAAACCCCCCCGAACCCCTCGATTAGATTCCCGCCTGTAACTCACTCCCGGGTATCTGTTATTCTATATATAAACCCCCCGAACCCCTCGATTAGATCCCAGCCTGTAACTCACTCCCGGCTATCTGTTATTCTATATATAAACCCCCCGAACACCTCGATTAGATCCCAGCCTGTAACTCACTCCCGGCTATCTGTTATTCTATATATAAACCCCCCGAACCCCTCGATTAGATCCCAGCCTGTAACTCACTCCCGGGTATCTGTTATTCTATATATAAACCCCACCGAACCCCTCGATTAGATTCCAGCCTGTAACTCACTCCCGGGTATCTGTTATTGTATATATAAACCCCCCGAACCCCTCGATTAGATTCCAGCCTGTAACTCACTCCCGGGTATCTGTTATTCTACATATAAACCCCCCCGAACCCCTCGATTAGATTCCAGCCTGTAACTCACTCCCGGGTATCTGTTATTCTATATATAAACCCCCCGATTAGATTCCAGCGTATAACGCACTCCCAAGTATGCAACCTTCCCTCAGTACTGCCCCTCCGACAGTGCAGTGCTCCCTCAGTACTGACCCTCCGACAGTGCGGCGGCACTCCCTCAGTACTGCCCCTCCGACAGTGCGGGGCTCAGGCATTGGGAATGTCAGCCTGGATTACGTGCTCAAGAAGCTGGAGTGCGGCTCGAACTCACGACCTACTGTCTCGCTGAGTGCTAGCCACTGAGCCACGGCTTATGCTTGTGGCAGAGGAGACCAGGGATATAGGAGCGGAAAGTACATGCGGGACCATTGCTTTACAGAGATAGGGAGGGGCGAGGCCAGAGAGCAACCTGTGGGTGAGGTTGAGGATTTGGAAAGTACTTACTGTACTGTAGATCTGACTGAGAACGTCCCTGATGTTTCCGACACCCAGGTCCGTGTTCATGACGATTTTAATGCCTGTTGCCGTCTCATAATAATGCAGCTTGTACTTGCTTGTTTGAAAGGACAGGAAACCATCGCGACTGTTTGAATATGTTAAAGAAAATACATTTATATAGCGCCTTTCACCACCTCAGGACATTCCAATGCGCTTTACAACCAATGAAGTACTTTTTTTTTAAGTGTACGCACTGTTGTAATTGGGAAACGTGACAGACATTTTGTGCACAGCAAGCTCCCACAAACAGCAATGTGATAATGACGAGATCATCTGGTTTTTAGTGTTATTGGTTGAGGGCCACTCTCCGACAGTGCGGCGCTCCCTCCGTACCGCCCCTCCGACAGTGCGGCGCTCCCTCACTACTGCCCCTCCGACAGTGCGGCGCTCCCTCCGTACCGCCCCTCCGACAGTGTGGCGCTCCCTCCGTACCGCCCCTCCGACAGTGCGGCGCTCCCTCCGTGCTGCCCCTCCGACAATGCGGCGCTCCCTCAGTACTGCCCCTCCGACAGTGCGGCGCTCCCTCAGTACTGCCCCTCCGACAGTGCGGCGCTCCCTCAGTACTGCCCCTCCGACAGTGCGGCGCTCCCTCAGTACTGCCCCTCCCTCGGTACTGCCCCTCCGACAGTGCGGCGCTCCCTCAGTACTGCCCCTCCGACAGTGCGGCGCTCCCTCAGTACTGCCCCTCCGACAGTGCGGCGCTCCCTCGGTACTGCCCCTCCGACAGTGCGGCGCTCCCTCAGTACTGCCCCTCCCTCGGTACTGCCCCTCCGACAGTGCGGCGCTCCCTAAGCACTGCACTGGAAATGTCAGCCTACATTATGTGCTCGAGTCTCTGGAGTGGGACTTGAACCCACGACTACCTGACCCAGAGGCGAGAGCGCGCAACCCACTGGGGGAGAAACAGGAGATGGAATGGGACTTGCCGCACTGTTGCACATTCCCCACCTCCTCCGCACAATAACTCAGCACCACACCTCTGGTTGATGGGAGAGTGTAGAGGGAGCTTTACTCTGTATCTAATCCCGTGCTGTACCTGCCCTGGGAGTGTTTGATGGGACAGTGTAGAGGGAGCTTTACTCTGTATCTAACCCGTGCTGTACCTGCCCTGGGAGTGTTTGATGGGACAGTGTAGAGGGAGCTTTACTCTGTATCTAATCCCGTGCTGTACCTGCCCTGGGAGTGTTTGATGGGACAGTGTAGAGAGAGCTTCCATCATCATCAGGAGCAGTCCCTCGGAATCGAGGAGGATTGCTTCCACTCCCAAAGTGAGTACTTTGATGGCTGAACAGTTCGATACGAGAGCCACAGACCCTGTTACAGATAGGTCAGACATACGTCGGGGGCAGGGGTCGGTGGGACTGGTTTGCCGCGTGCTCCTCCGCTGCCTGCGCTTGGCCTCTTCATGCTCCTTGCGTCGAGACTCGAAGAGCTCAACGCCCTCCCGGATGCACTTTCTCCACCTCGGGCGGTCTGCGGCCAGGGTCTCCCAGGTGTCAGTGGTGATGTCGCACTTTACCAGGGAGGCTTTGAGGGTGTCCTTATAACGTTTCTGCTGTCCTCCTTTGGCTCGTTTACCATGAAGGAGCTCCGCAAAAACCATTTGCTCAGGGAGTCTCGTATCTGGCATGCGAACTATGTGGCCTGCCCAGCGAAGCTGATCGAGTGTGGTCAGTGCTTCAATACTGGGGATGTTGGCCTGGTCAAGGACACTGATGTTGGTGCGCCTGTCCTCCCAGGGGATTTGCAGGATCTTGCGGAGACATCGCTGGTGACATAATCTCCAGCGACTTGAGGTGCCTTCTATACATCGCCCATGCCTCAGACCCATACAGGAGGGCGGGTATTACTACAGCTCTGTAGACGATGAGTTTGTGGTAGATTTGAGGGCCTGGTCTTCAAACACTCTTTTCCTCAGATGGCCGAAGGCTGCACTGGAGGCGATGCTGAATCTCCGCATCAACGTCTGCCTTTGTTGATAAGAGGCTCCCGAGATGTGGGAAATGGTCCACGTTGTCCAGAGCCACGCCGTGGATCTTGATCATTGGAGGCCAGTGCTGTGCGGCGATGACAGGCTGGTGAAGGACCTTTGTCTTACGGGTGTTAAGCCTAAGGCCCATTCTTTCATATGCCTCAATGAATACATTGACTATATCCTGGAGTTCAGCCTCTGAATGTACAGGCATAGTCTGCATACTGCAGCTCAATGACAGAGGTTGGGGTGATCTTGGACCTGGCCTGGAGGTGGCGTAGGTTAAACAGCTTCCCACTAGTTCTGTAGTTTAATTCCACTCCAGCGGGGAGCTTGTGGGTTGTGAGGTGGAGCATGGCAGCGAGGAAGATTGAGAAGAGGATTGGAGCGATAACGCAGCCCTGTTTGACCCCGGTCCGGACCTGGATTGGGTCTGTAATGGATCCGTTGGTAAGGATCACGGCCAGCATGTCATCGTGAAGCAGGTGAAGGATGTTGACAAACTTTTGGGGGCATCCGAAACAGAGGAGGACGCTCCATAGACACTCACGGTTGACAGTGTCAAAGGCCTTTGTAAGATCGAAAAAGGCCATTTATAAGGGCTGGCGCTGCATCTAACCCCCTGTACCTGCCCTGGGAGTGTTTGATGGGACAGTGTCGAGGGAGCTTTACTCTGTATCTAACCCCCTGTACCTGCCCTGGGAGTGTTTGATGGGACAGTGTAGAGGGAGCTTTACTCTGTATCTAACCCCCTGTACCTGCCCTGGGAGTGTTTGATGGGACAGTGTAGAGGGAGCTTTACTCTGTATCTAACCCCATGCTGTACCTGCCCTGGGAGTGTTTGATGGGACAGTGTAGAGGGAGCTTTACTCTGTATCTAACCCCCTGTACCTGCCCTGGGAGTGTTTGATGGGACAGTGTAGAGGGAGCTTTACTCTGTATCTAACCCCCTGTACCTGCCCTGGGAGTGTTTGATGGGACAGTGTAGAGGGAGCTTTACTCTGTATCTAACCCCATGCTGTACCTAACCTGGGAGTGTTTGATGGGACAGTGTAGAGGGAGCTTTACTCTGTATCTAACCCCGTGCTGTACCTGCCCTGGGAGTGTTTGATGGGACAGTGTAGAGGGAGCTTTACTCTGTATCTAACCCCCTGTACCTGCCCTGGGAGTGTTTGATGGGACAGTGTAGAGGGAGCTTTACTCTGTATCTAACCCCATGCACTACCTGCCCCGTCACTGACAGCAAAGAGTGGAAACCTATTAAGCGTGCAGTACTTGTACGGGTCACCCTATCCCAGTAGCTGACGTGTTGTCAGGTTTGCCATAGCTTCACAGGACGTGGCAGCAAAGGATACAAATCGACGGGAGACATCTTGTTGACGAAGGATCGGATAGAGAAAAGCATTCCGTACATCAGCTGGTATTCCTGGAGGGCACAAACATCGCAGTCACTCGGAGAAGTACATAGACTGCCTTCTACATCAGAAATAGGAGCAAGAGTTGGCCATATGGCCCCTCGAGCCTGCTCCGCCATTCAATATCATGGATGATCTGATCATGGACTCAGCTCCCCATAACCCTTCACTCCCTTATCGTTCCAAAATCTGTCTATCTCCGCCTTAAATATATTCAATGACCCAGCCTCCACAGCTCTCTGGGGCAGAGAATTCCACAGATTCACGGCCCACAGAGAAGAAATTCCTCCTCATCTCTGTCTTAAATGCGCGACCCCTTATTCTGAGACTATGCCCCCTAGTTCGAGATTCCCCGAGGGGAAACATCCTCTCTGCATCTACCCTGTCAAACCCCCTCAGAATCTTATACGTTTCAATAAGATCACCTCTCATTCTTCTAAACTCATGAGTACAGGCCCAACCTGCTCAACCTTTCTTCAGAGAAGGTTCACCAGGCTTATGAACTGCCTCCAATGCAAGTATATCCCTCCTTAAATAAGGAAACCAAAACTGTACGCAGTACTCCAGGTGTGGCCTCACCAATACCCTGTACAGTTGTAGCAAATCTTCCCTGCTTTTATACTCCATCCCCCTTGCAATAAAGGCCAACATTCCATTTGCCTTACTGATTACTTGCTGTACCTGCATGCTAACTTTTTGTGTTTCATGTACAAGGATCCCCAGGTCCCTCTGTACTGCAGCATTTTGTAATCTCTCCCAATTTAAGTAATAACTTGCTTTATTATTTTTCCTACCAAAGTGGATAACCTCACTATTATGATAGTTACTTTCCAAATCTCAAGCACGAATCCCCTTTGTACGAATTCCCTCAAGATATGGGGCAAGGACATCACTGATGAGGGACCCTTGTACGAAATTCATCCAGGTCTGGCGTCTTTTGTCTTCCTACAATTTTTTTAAAAATTATTCGTTCACGGGATGTGGGCGTCGCTGGCCAAGGCCGGCATTTATTACCCATCCCTAATTGCCCCTTGAGAAGGTGGTGGTGAGCCGCCTTCTTGAACCGCTGCAGTCCGTGTGGTGAAGGTGTTTCCACAGTGCTGACTTTGTCGGAGCGGTTTGGTACTGAGTGTCTCGCTGGGCCATTCCAGAGGGTCAGTTAATGGACAACCACATTGCTGTGGGTCTGGAGTCACCTATCGGCCAGGCCGGGTAAGGGCGGCAGATTTCCTTCCCTAAAGGGGCATTCGTGAACGAGATGGGTTTTTCCGACCATCCGATAGTTTCATGGCCGCCATTACTGATACTGTTTTTTTTAATTCCAGATTTATTTAACTAACTGAATTTAAATTCCCCAGCTGCCGCGGTGGGAGTTGAACCACAGTAGGGTAACAATTGATTCACAGCGTGCAATGGGAACAGAGTCACACAATGAAAGGTTAAATGGAGATTCAGCTTGTAATTGTCACAACAAACAAAAATTCATTTAAATTAGTATTTGCTGACGATCGTCACAAACTCCTGGCCGAATGGCTTGTTCTGTGCTGTGGATTCGACGTAATGCACAGCACAGGAAGAGGCCACTGGGCCCCACCGCTCCGTGCCGGGGTTTATGCTCCACACCAGCCCCCTCCCACCCCTCTTCATTTCACCATATCTTTCTATTCCTTTCCCCCTCGTATGTTTATCCAGCTTCCCTTTAAATGATTCGATGCTATTCGCCTCAACCCCTCCCTGTGGGAGCGAGTTTCACATTCTCACCCCTCTCGGGGGGGATGAAAGCAGCAAGCAAGATCATAGAACCATAGGGGCCACCCATTTAAAACTGAGATGAGGAGGAATTTCTTCTCTGAGGGTTGTAAATCTGTGGAATTCGCTGCCTCAGAGAGCTGTGGAAGCTGGGTCATTGAATAAATTTAAGACAGAGACAGACAGTTTCTTAACCGATAAGGGGATAAGGGGTTATGGGGAGCGGGCGGGGAAGTGGAGCTGAGTCCATGATCAGATCAGCCATGATCGTATTAAATGGTGGAGCAGGCTCGAGGGGCCGAATGGCCGACTCCTGCTCCTATTTCTTATGTTATCAAAATTTACGGCATGGAAGGAGGCGATTTTGTCCCAACGTGTTCACGCCGGCCGACAAATCCCACTCTCCAGCTCTCGGTCCGTAGCCCTGTGGGTTACGGCACTTCAGGTGCACATCCAAGTACTTTTTAAATGTGGTGAGGGTTTCTGCCTCTACCACCCTTTCGGGCAGTGAATTCCAGACCCCCACCACCCTCTGGGTGAAGAAATTTCCCCCCAAATCCCCACATCCCACGAACAAGAAAAAGTCAGGCAGGCAGCTGTGGCACCCCAGACAAGAGTCGGTATGTTCACAGGGGGATAATCCAAGAGGTGCACTACTCACTTGATCCCTCGAGATGCCGGCATTTTTTTTCCGATTCCACTCGCTGTAATGGAGACAGACTCCATTCCGATCGAAGATGTACAGATTATGAACCGTCATCTGATGGGAAATATCGCATAAAGTCAAAGCACGAAGACATAATCAAATGCGGTTTACAGGACAGTAATGGCCAACAAGCTCGACAACAACCTGCATTTATATAGCGCCTTTAACGTAATAAAACACCCCATGGCACTTTACAGCAGTGTTCTAGCACAAAACAGATAAATTTGACACCGAGCCACACAAGTAGAAATTAGCACAGATGACCAAAAGCTAGGCTAAAGAGGTCAGTTTTAAGGGGTGGCTTGAAGGAGGAGAGAGAGGCGGAGAGGTTTAGGGAGGGAGTTCCAGAGCTTGGGGCCCAGGCAACAGAAGGCACGGCCACCGATGGTGGAGCGATTATAATCAGGGATGGTCAGGAGGGCAGAATTAGAGGAGCGCAGATATCTCGGGGGGTTGTGGGGCTGGAGGAGATTACAGAGATAGGGAGGGGCGAGGGCCATGGAGGTATTTGTAAACAAGGATGGGAATTTTGAAATCGAGGCGTTGCTTAACCGGGAGTCAGTGTAGGTCAGCGAGCACAGGGGGTGATGGGTGAGCGGGACTGGGTGCGAGCTAGGACAAGGGGCAGTGAGCACAGGGGCTGATGGGTGAGTGGGACTGGGTGCGAGCTAGGACAAGGGGCAGTGAGCACAGGGGGTGATGGGTGAGCGGGACTCGGTGCGAGTTAGGACACGGGGCAGCGAGCACAGGGGGTGATGGGTGAGCGGGACTGGGTGCGAGTTAGGACACGGGGCAGCGAGCACAGGGGGTGATGGGTGAGTGGGACTGGGTGCGAGTTAGGACACGGGGCAGCCGAGATTTGGATCACCTCAAGTTTATGTAGGGTAGAATGTGGGAGGCCGGCCAGGACTGCGTTGGAATAGTCAAGTCTGGAGGGGACAAAGGCGTGGACATGGGACAGACTGTTGATAGCCAGTGATCCTTGGTGTCAAATACATACGTGACCACCTCCAAGAGTTGAAATTAAGGCTCATTGCATTGCCTTCTCTAAACCAGTGGCTATAAACTATCATCTCCCACAGTCTGCCATTCCTCTTATAATCAAAACCCACAGCTAGACAAATACTTTTTGATTAACCCCTTTCCTGCTCCTCAAACCTTGAGCTGTCCTGAATGAAGTTTTGGAACAGTCCTCCCAGATCAGACCCTCTCCACCACTCCCACTCCCACCCCTATTAGCACACCAGGGCACACCTCATCTGCTAAAGAGCAATTAAAATACTTGCATGCCAATTAATCGGTTAATTGTAAGTCAGAAATGGGTCCCAGCTGAGCGGAGAGGATGGGCGGTTGTCCTTGGTAGCTCCCCCTTCCTTTTTATAGGGGGCACTTGTAAACTTTATGATTTTATTGCCCCAAAAAAATCACAAAAAAAACAAAAAAAGTTAAAAAAAAAGGGCAGTTGAAAAATGTTTGGAGTGTCCCCCAGATTGGGGGGCATTTGACTTAATTGGTTAATTTTGTCTCCTATTAAAAGAGTTGTCCAGGGTAGCCCTCCCACTATTTGTCGGGGACTTGGCTTGGAGGGTGGTGCACGGAGCAGTCCCGTGCAATAAATTTTTAAGTTAGTTCACGGGGTCCCAGGACGCCTGCAATTTCTGCGGTCTGGAAGAGTCCGTGTTCCACGTTTTTATTGAATGCATGAGGTTGCAGCCCCTGTTCCAATATTTAAAGGGGCTGCTCCTGAAATTCTGGCTTGCACTTCAGTCCCACACTCCTGATCTTTGGGCACCCTGTGCGGAGGGGAGCGGGTAGGTCCGAGGGCCTCCTCGTAGGACTGCTCCCGGGCACGGCCAAGGGGGTCATCAGCCGGTCCAGGCAGCGGGCGGTCGAGGGGGTCGTTCAGCCCGACTGCCTGCCTCTCTTCCGTGGTTACATCCGGTCCAGGGTGTCCCTGGAGATGGAGCACGCGGTGTCCACCGGTACGCTCGCGGCCTTCCGCGAGAGCTGGGCGCCGGAGGGACTGGAGTGCATCATCACCCCCGGCAACCAAATTTCAATTTGATTTAAGTTTCTGTTCAAAGTTTTATTTGGAAATTTGTGGGTTCTAGTGCCCTTGCCAAAAGAGAGCACCCTGATTTAAAGTTCGGCTTAAAATAGTTGTACAGGGTCGAGGCTGTGATTGAGTGACAATATAGACAGCTTGCAGTGGGGAGAGCTGAAAGCTCGGCTGATCCGATGGGCAGTCGCTTAAAGTACTGTCCCTTTACCGATTGAAACCCGAATTTCTGTTACAGCCCAGACTGATTAGATCAGAGTCGACTTCCCCAGGATTTACACCTCCACCCATCGCCCAGTCACACGTGGCTCAGTGGGCAGCACCCTCGGCTGAGTCAGAAAGTCCTGGGTTCAAGTCCCACTCCAGAGACTTGAGCACAAAAATCCAGGCTGGCACGCCTCGGTGCAGTGCCGCACTGTCGGAGGGGCAGTACTGAGGGAGCGCCGCACTGTCGGAGGGGCAGTACTGAGGGAGCCCCGCACTGTCGGAGGGGCAGTACTGAGGGAGCGCTACCCCTCCGACAGTGCGGGGCTCCCTCAGTACTGCCCCTCCGACAGTGCGGCGCTCCCTCAGTACTGACCCTCCGACAGTGCGGCACTCCCTCAGTACTGCCCCTCCGACAGTGCGGCGCTCCCTCAGTACTGCCCCTCCGACAGTGCGGCGCTCCCTCAGTACTGCCCCACCGACAGTGCGGCGCGCCCTCAGTACTGCCCCTCCGACAGTGCGGCGCTCCCTCAGTACTGCGAGAGTGCCACCAATAGCAACTTCTGAACTACATAATTGCACAATATTTCCTCCTTTGTGCCCCCGTGCTGCTCCCAATTGATCTGTAATGTCTCCCCCGGCCCTCCTGCTCCCCCTGTGCCATTCACGTTGGCTGCCTATGCTCCCCGGACAGTGTCAGTCTGTCTGTCTGTCTGACTCGCAGCCTCAATCTCTGACTGTGTCTGAGTGCCTCTCAGTCCGAGTCTCACTCTCAATATGTGTCATTCTGAGTCTCAGCCTCTCTCACTCCACACTCAGTCT
The DNA here is from genome assembly GCF_044704955.1 of Pristiophorus japonicus. NCBI lineage: Eukaryota > Metazoa > Chordata > Chondrichthyes > Pristiophoridae > Pristiophorus > Pristiophorus japonicus. Next base: position 96,835,786 of record NC_091996.1, read on the forward strand.
CTCTCAGTCTGTCTGTATCTCTGTGTCTCCTACTCTGTCTGTCTGTCTCTCACTCTCTCTCTCTCTGTGTCTCTCTCCCTCTGTCTGTCTCTCTGTCCCTGTGTCTCTCTCTCTCTGTGTCCCTGTCTCACTCCTTCTCTCTCTGTCCCTCTCTCTCTCCCTGTGTGTCTCTCTCTCTCTCTCTCTCTCTCTCCCGGTGTCTGTCTGTGTCTCTGTGTCTCTCTCACTCTCTGTGTCCCTGTCTCACTCCTTCTCTCTGTCTGTCCCTCTCTCTCCCCGTGTGTGTGTGTCTCTCTCTCTCTCCGTGTCTGTCTCTGTGTCCCTGTCTCACTCTTTGTCCCTGTCTCACTCCTTCTCTCTGTCTGTCCCTCTCTCTCCCTGTGTGTGTGTGTCTCTCTCTCTCTCCGTGTCTGTCTCTGTGTCCCTGTCTCACTCTTTGTCCCTGTGTGTCCCTCTCTCTCGCCCTGTGTGTGTGTGTGTGTGTGTGTGTGTCTCTCTCTCTCTCTCCCTGTGTCTGTCTGTGTCCCTGTCTCACTCTTTGTCCCTGTGTCTCTCTCACTCTCTCTGTGTCCCTGTCTCACTCTCTGTCTGTGTCTGTGTCCCTGTCTCTCACTCTCTCTCCCCTTGTGTCTGTCTCTCGGTGTGTCCCTGTCTCTCTCTCTCTCTGACCCTGTGTCCCTGTCTCACTCTCTCTGTCCCTCTCATTCTCTCTCTATGTCTCTCTGTCCCTCTCTCTCCCTCTATGTCTGTCTCTCTCTCTCCCTGTGTCTGTCTTTCTTTCTCTCTCCGTGTGTGTCTCTCTCCCTGTGTCCTGTCTCACTCTCTCTCTCCCTCTGTGTCTCTGTCTCACTCCTTCTCTCTGTCTGTCCCTCTCTCTCTCCCTCTGTCCCTGTCTCACTCTCTCTGTCTGTGTCCCTGTCTCACTCTCTGTCCCTGTCTCTCTCTCTCCCTCTCTCTGTGTCCCTGTCTCACTCTCTGTCCCTCTCTGTCCCTCTCTCTCTCTCTCCTTGTCTCACTCTCTGTCCCTCTCTCCCTCTCTCTCTGTCCCTCCCTCTGTGTCCCTGTCTCACTCTCTCTCTCTCTCTCTGTCTCACTCTCTCTCCCTCTCTCTGTCTCACGCTCTCTCCCTCTCTCTGTCTCACGCTCTCTCCCTCTCTCTGTCTCACTCTCTCTCTCTCTCTCTGTCCCACTCTCTCTCTCTCTCTGTCCCACTCTCTCTCTGTCCCCCCCTCCCCCCTCTCTCCCCCCCTCCCCCCTCTCTCCCCCCCTCCTCCTCTCCCCCCTCCCTCTCTCCCCCCCTCCTCCTCTCCCCCCTCCCTCTCTCCCCCCCTCCCGTCCCTCCCCCCCTCCCGTCCCTCTCTCTCCCGTCCCTCTCTCTCCCCCTCCCGTCCCTCTCTCTCCCCCTCCCGTCCCTCTCTCTCCCCCCTCCCGTCCCTCTCTCTCCCCCCTCCCCCTCTCTCTCTGTCTCTCTCCCTCCCTCTGTGTTCCTGTCTCTCTCTCTCTCTCTCTGTCCCTCTCTCTGTCTCACTCTCTCTCCCCCTCTCTCTCTCTGTCTCTCTCTCTGTCCCTCTCTCCCTCTCTCTCTGTCCCTCTCTCCCTCTCTCTCTGTCCCTCCCTCTGTGTCCCTGTCTCACTCTCCCTCTCTCTCTCTGGCCCTCTCACTCTCCCCCCGCTCCAGGCCCGGGGCCTTCTGTCAGCCAGCTGTGGCTCAGTGAGGGCTCGGGGCCCGGGCCCAGTCCCTGCCTCCCGCCACAGGCCGCGGTATAAAGCGGGTTTGCGAGCCGTCCCTCCCTCACTCACCGCCGGCCGCTCGCTGAGCTGTGCCCGGTTCCCGGCGGGTAAGATGGCGATCGCTGGCTGTGTGTGTGTGTGTGTGTGTGTGGGGGGGGCCGGGCTCTCCCTGTCCCGAGGCGGGGTGTCGGGCCCCCTGTCCCGGGGGTGAGGGGCGGGGCCGGTCGGTGCGCGCTCCCCCGGGGGGGTGAGGGGCGGGGCCAGTCGGTGCGCGCTCCCCCGGGGGGGTGAGGGGCGGGGCCAGTCGTGCGCGCTCCCCCGGGGGGGGTGAGGGGCGGGGCCAGTCGGTGCGCGCTCCCCCGGGGGTGAGGGGCGGGGCCAGTCGGTGCGCGCTCCCCCGGGGGGGGGGGGTGAGGGGCGGGGCCAGTCGGTGCGCGCTCCCCCCCCCGGGCCCGGATGTGGCGGTTGGGCCGGGCGCGCGGTGACGCGGCCCCGGGAGCGGTTGCTATGGCGGCGCCGAGAGCGGGAGGGAGGGAGTCACAAACAGAGAGAGGTAAGGTAATGGGGGGGGGGGGGCACTGGGTCTGTGCACACACTGCCCGGGGGGGGTCACACACAGAGAGGTAAAGGGGGCACGTAAATAACACACACCGAGTCTGTACATACACAGGGGGGGAGGGTTTGGGGGTGAGGTGTGGGGTAGGGGTGAGAGGGGTTAGGGGTGGAGGTGTAGGGTTTGGGGGTGAGGTGTAGGGTTTGGGGGTGAGGTGTAGGGTTTGGGGGTGAGGTGTAGGGTTTGGGGGTGAGGTGTAGGGTTTGGGGGTGAGGTGTAGGGTTTGGGAGTGAGGTGTGGGTTTGGGAGTGAGGTGTAGGGTTTGGGAGTGAGGTGTAGGGTTTGGGGGTGAGGTGTAGGGTTTGGGGGTGAGGTGTAGGGTTTGGGAGTGAGGTGTAGGGTTTGGGAGTGAGGTGTGGGTTTGGGGTGAGGTGTAGGGTTTGGGGGTGAGGTGTAGGGTTTGGAGTGAGGTGTAGGGTTTGGGAGTGAGGTGTAGGGTTTGGGAGTGAGGTGTAGGGTTTGGGGGTGAGGTGTGGGTTTGGGAGTGAGGTGTAGGGTTTGGGAGTGAGGTGTGGGTTTGGGAGTGAGGTGTAGGGTTTGGGAGTGAGGTGTGGGTTTGGGGTGAGGTGTAGGGTTTGGGGGTGAGGTGTAGGGTTTGGGGGTGAGGTGTAGGGTTTGGGGGTGAGGTGTAGGGTTTGGGAGTGAGGTGTGGGTTTGGGGGTGAGGTGTAGGGTTTGGGAGTGAGGTGTAGGGTTTGGGAGTGAGGTGTAGGGTTTGGGAGTGAGGTGTGGGTTTGGGAGTGAGGTGTAGGGTTTGGGGGTGAGGGTAGGGTTTGGGGGTGAGGTGTAGGGTTTGGGGTGAGGTGTGGGTTTGGGAGTGAGGTGTAGGGTTGGGAGTGAGGTGGTGGGTTTGGGAGTGAGGTGTAGGGTTTGGGAGTGAGGTGTGGGTTTGGGGGTGAGGTGTAGGGTTTGGGGGTGAGGTGTAGGGTTTGGGGGTGAGGTGTAGGGTTTGGGTGTGAGGTGTGGGTTTGGGGGTGAGTGTGGGTTTGGGAGTGAGGTGTAGGGTTTGGGAGTGAGGTGTAGGGTTTGGGGGTGAGGTGTAGGGTTTGGGAGTGAGGTGTAGGGTTTGGGGGTTGAGGGTGTGGGTTTGGGAGTGAGGTGTAGGGTTTGGGAGTGAGGTGTGGGTTTGGGAGTGAGGTGTAGGGTTTGGGAGTGAGGTGTAGGGTTTGGGAGTGAGGTGTGGGTTTGGGAGTGAGGTGTAGGGTTTGGGAGTGAGGTGTGGGTTTGGGAGTGAGGTGTAGGGTTTGGGAGTGAGGTGTAGGGTTTGGGGGTGAGGTGTAGGGTTTGGGAGTGAGGTGTAGGGTTTGGGGGGTGAGGTGTGGGTTTGGGAGTGAGGTGTAGGGTTTGGGAGTGAGGTGTGGGTTTGGGAGTGAGGTGTAGGGTTTGGGAGTGAGGTGTAGGGTTTGGGGGTGAGGTGTAGGATTTGGGAGTGAGGTGTAGGGTTTGGGGGTGAGGTGTAGGGTTTGGGAGTGAGGTGTAGGGTTTGGGGGTGAGGTGTGGGTTTGGGAGTGAGGTGTAGGGTTTGGGGGTGAGGTGTAGGATTTGGGAGTGAGGTGTAGGGTTTGGGGGTGAGGTGTAGGGTTTGGGAGTGAGGTGTAGGGTTTGGGGGTGAGGTGTAGGGTTTGGGAGTGAGGTGTAGGGTTTGGGGGTGAGGTGTGGGTTTGGGAGTGAGGTGTAGGGTTTGGGGGTGAGGTGTAGGGTTTGGGGGTGAGAGGAGTTAGGGGTAATAGGAGGTGAAGGCAGGAAGAAGCGGTTCGGGGAGGCGAGACAGTTTGGGGAAGGGGGGAAGGAAGGAAGGAAGGGTGGGGTTAGGGGAGGCGGTTGAGGGAATGGGGTACTCGGAGGGGAGGGGGATGATGTGGTGGGGAAATCAGCCCCAGCTCAGAATGCTGTGCTGTACTCCCCTGTCGGATAATGTGTGGGATTGCAGACCCCCCCTCCCAGGTCGAGGTTGGGCTTGCTTGTGATGCCGCCTGCAGTTGAATAACGCACCGACACTGCTCGGGGCTATGCGTGGGGTGGCCGCTGCTTGTGGAGCACCTGTTGAGGCGGCAGCACCTTCAGGGGAGAAAGATGACGGGGGAGACACCCCAAGAAAGGCTGACCCTACTCTGTCTGCTTTGGACTGTAAAGACACCTTTGAGCTGCTGTGAAGGGTGTCTCAGCACTGGACCCATAACTCCCCCCTTAGTATATTGAGCTAAAGTGTCTGCCACTGAATAGCAGCTTTAAAACATAGAAACGGAGTAATGAGAGTGACAGACAGCATCCTAATGTCAAGACTGCGCTTATCTGAGCTTGTTAGCCTGTGAAACCTGCATATTGCTGTCCACACTGCCAAAAGTAATTGCGGTCTGTTGAGAATTACGCAGAGAATATTTGTGCTCGCGCTGAATATCGGGCAGATGTGTGTGTTGTCGAGCTGCAGAACCATTTCGAGGGCTTTGTAATGAACCAGTTTTTAAAGAGATCTCTTTTATAGAGGAGCAGGAGTTGGGACAAGAGTTGGGGGAGGTAGCTGAAGATGATGGAATCGTTGAAATTTACAGCACGGAAGGAGGCCATTCGGCCCATCGTATCCACACCGGCCGACCAAGAGCCACCCAGCCTAATCCCACTTTCCAGCTCTCAGTCCGTAGCCCTGTGAGTTACATAGAAACATAGAAAATAGGTGCAGGAGTAGGCCATTCGGCCCTTCTAGCCTGCACCGCCATTCAATGAGTTCATGGCTGAACATGCAACTTCAGTACCCCCTTTCTGCTTTCTCGCCATACCCCTTGATCCCCCTAGTAGTAAGGACTTCATCTAACTCCTTTTTGAATATATTTAGTGAATTGGCCTCAACAACTTTCTGTGCTAGAGAATTCCACAGGTTCACCACTCTCTGGGTGAAGAAGTTTCTCCTCATTTCGGTCCTAAATGGCTTACCCCTTATCCTTAGACTGTGACCCCTGGTTCTGGGCTTCCCCAACATTGGGAACATTCTTCCTGCATCTAACCTGTCTAAACCTGTCAGAATTTTAAACGTTTCTGAGGTTCATTCTTCTGAACTCCAGTGAATACAAGCCCAGTTGATCCAGTCTTTCTTGATAGGTCAGTCCCGCCATCCCGGGAATCAGTCTGGTGAACCTTCGCTGCACTCCCTCAATAGCAAGAATGTCCTTCCTCAAGTTAGGAGACCAAAACTGTACACAATACTCCAGGTGTGGCCTCACCAAGGCCCTGTACAACTGTAGCAACACCTCCCTGCCCCTGTACTCAAATCCCCTCGCTATGAAGGCCAACATGCCATTTGCCGCCTTCACTGCCTGCTGTACCTGCATGCCAACCTTCAATGACTGATGTACCATGACACCCAGGTCTCGTTGCACCTCCCCTTTTCCTAATCTGTCACCATTCAGATAATAGTCTGTCTCGCTGCTTTTACCACCAAAGTGGATAACCTCACATTACGGCACTTCAAGTGCACATCCAAGTAATTTTTAAATGTGGTGAGGGTTTCTGCCTCTACCACCCTTTCAGGCCGTGAGTTCCAGACCCTCACCACTCTCAAATCCCCTCTAAATCTTTTATCAATTACTTTAAATCTGTGCCCCCTGGTTGTTGACCCCTCTGCTAAGGAAAACCGGTCCGTCCTATCCACTCTATCCAGGCCCCTCATAATTTTATACACCTCAATAAGGTCTCCCCTCAGCCTCCTCTGTTCTAAATGAAACAAACCCAACCTATCCAATCTTTCGACATCCTGGTAAGTCTCCTCTGTACCCTCTCCAGTGCCCTCTCTCTGATGTCGAAGTGGCAGAATGTGGGGAGGTGCTGGCTGGACACAGGGAGAGCTCCAGAGCGGATGCGTCTGCTGGCTTTGCAGGAGAGGGGGTGAGGTGTGGTGGTGGGTTCATACCGGAGCAGGGAGTGAGAGCCGGGAATGTAGGGCTGACACAGAACGGTTACAGTACAGGAGGCCATTCGGCCCGTCTAGCCCGTGCTGGCTCTCTGCAAGAGCCCCTCGGCCAGTCCCACTCCCCCGCCCTTTCCCTGCAGCCCTGCAATGTTTTTTCCTTCAGGTGCTTGTCCAACTCCCTTTTGAAAGCCACGATTGAGTCTGCCTCCACCACCCTCTCAGGCAGCGCATTCCAGATCCTAACCACTCGCTGCGTAAAAACGTTTTCCCTCGTGTCGCCTTTGGTTCTTCTGCCAATCGCCTTAAATCTGTGTCCCTCTGGTTCCCGACCCTTCCACCAATGGGAACAGTTTCTCTCGATCTACTCTGTCCAGATCACTCATGATTTTGAACACCTCGATCAAATCTCCTCTCAACCTTCTCTGCTCCAAGGAGAACAACCCCAGCTTCTCCAGTCTCTCCACGTAACTGAAGTCCCTTAGTCCTGGAACCATTCTACATTCTACATTCGGGTCAGCAAGCACCGGGTGAGTGGGACTCGGTGCGAGTTAGGACACGTGGCAGCGAGCACAGGGGATGATGGGTGAGTGGGACTCGGTGCGAGTTAGGACAGGGGGCGATGGGTGAGCGGGACTCGGTGCGAGTTAGGACATGTGGCAGCGAGCACAGGGGATGATGGGTGAGCGGGACTCGGTGCGAGTTAGGACATGGGGCAGCGAGCACAGGGGGTGATGGGTGAGCGGGACTCGGTGCGAGTTAGGACAGGGGGCGATGGGTGAGCGGGACTCGGTGCGAGTTAGGACATGGGGCAGCGAGCACGGGGTGATGGGTGAGTGGGACTCGGTGCGAGTTAGGACAGGGGGCGATGGGTGAACGGGACTCGGTGCGAGTTAGGACACGGGGCAGCGAGCACAGGGGATGATGGGTGAGTGGGACTCGGTGCGAGTTAGGACAGGGGGCGATGGGTGAGCGGGACTCGGTGCGAGTTAGGACATGTGGCAGCGAGCACAGGGGATGATGGGTGAGTGGGACTCGGTGCGAGTTAGGACAGGGGGCGATGGGTGAGCGGGACTCGGTGCGAGTTAGGACATGGGGCAGCGAGCACGGGGTGATGGGTGAGTGGGACTCGGTGCGAGTTAGGACACGGGGCAGCGAGCACAGGGGGTGATGGGTGAGTGGGACTCGGTGCGAGTTAGGACAGGGGGCGATGGGTGAACGGGACTCGGTGCGAGTTAGGACACGTGGCAGCGAGCACAGGGGGTGATGGGTGATTGGGACTCGGTGCGAGTTAGGACACGGGGCAGTGAGCACAGGGGGTGATGGGTGAGTGGGACTGGGTGCGAGTTAGGACACGGGGCGATGGGTGAGCGGGACTCGGTGCGAGTTAGGACAGGGGGCAGCGAGCACAGGGGGTGATGGGTGAGCGGGACTCGGTGCGAGTTAGGACACGGGGCAGCGAGCACAGGGGGCGATGGGTGAGCGGGACTCGGTGCGAGTTAGGACACGGGGCAGCGAGCACAGGGGGCGATGGGTGAGCGGGACTCGGTGCGAGTTAGGACACGGGGCAGCGAGCACAGGGGGTGATGGGTGAGCGGGACTGGGTGCGAATTCGGACACGGGGCGGCCGAGTTTTGGATCACCTCGAGTTTATGGCGGTGTATTGAGTTATGTTTTATTATTTTTCCATCTCTGCAACATGCGTCAATTTAATTTTGAATAACTCCTTCGGATGTGTTTGTGCCGACAGGTTGCAATTGTGACGACGCCTCTTGATGCGGAGAGATTCCCGCTTGGCTCCCGTGGGTCGTTGCCGGGCGATGGACTCCGCGCTGCGGCCCGAGGAGCTGATGAGCGACGTCGAGCCCCTCCCGCTGTCCGCGCCCGCTTCTGCCCCCGCCAGCCCGCGCAGCGCCCGACACGTGTCCGCCTTTGACCGCTGCGCCGTTGCTGCCGCCCGCTCCTTGCCCACCAGCCCCTACGCCACTCTGGCCGCCTCCTCCGAGGTCACGGCCCGCCTGTACGCCTCGCTGCAGGGCAGCTGCGAGCTGGGGTCGGGCCGCGAGCTGGGGTCGGGCCACGACCCCCGATTCCCGCCCCCAGGATCTCCCCCGCCCCTCTCCTCCTCCTCCTTCGGGGAACTGACCGCGACCTCTGACCCCAAGATGGCAGCCGACCGCCCGCGTGCCCCCGCCCTGGGCGACCGGTCCGGCTCTGGGCCCCGCACCCAGTCGCCCGAACGCGTGCCGCGCCCTGGTGCCCCCCCCTCCGAGAGCGGCCCCTTCCACCGTCCAAGGCCCCCCCGCCCCTCCAAGGACGCGCGCTCGGCCGGGCCGATGGCGGCCCCCCCCGCCCTGGAAGTGCTCGCCGGGCCGAGGAGCCAGAGACTGTCACAGAGGGTGGAAGCCAACAGCGGGGCCAAGGTAAAGTCAAAACGTTCCGTCCAGCGGCCCAACGTGGCGCAGTCACCCGTCGCTGCCCGTGCGAGTCGCCAGACCCAACTACCCAGAGTGGGCACACACACTCCTGGAGGGGCACCACCCCTTGCCCTGCTCCCACAGGGAGTGCTTGAGGCGGATGGCGCAGGAGCCTTTTAAGGGGAAACTGGATTAACACCAGAGGGGGCGCGAGGAACAGCGGATTCTGCTGATCACATGGGAGCATGCTCGTGGAGAGCATAAGTTCTGGTTGGGCGATTATAATCTAGGATGCTCAAGAGGGCAGAATTTGAGCGCAGACATCTCGTGGAGCGGGATACGGTTGTGGGGTTGAAGGAGATTACAGAGATAGGGAGGGGCGAGGGCCATGGAGGGATTTGTTAACAAGGATGAGAATTTTGAATTCAAGGCGTAGCTTAACCGGGAGCCGATGTAGGTCAGCGAACGCAGGGGGTGATGGGTGAGCGGGACTGGGTGCGAGTTAGGACACGGGTCAGCGAGCACAGGGGGTGATGGGTGAGCGGGTCTGGGTGCGAGTTAGGACACGGGTCAGCGAGCACAGCGGGTGATGGGTGAGTGGGACTGGGTGCGAGTTAGGACACTGGGCAGCGAGCACAGGGGGTGATGGGTGAGTGGGACTGGGTGCGAGTTAGGACACGGGGCAGCTAGCACAGGGAGTGATGGGTGAGTGGGACTGGGTGCGTGTTAGGACACGGGGCAGCGAGCACAGGGGGTGATGGGTGAGCAGGACTGGGTGCGAGTTAGGACACGGGACAGCGAGCACAGGGGGTGATGGGTGAGTGGGACTGGGTGCGAGTTAGGACACTGGGCAGCGAGCACAGGGGGTGATGGGTGAGTGGGACTGGGTGCGAGTTAGGACACGGGGCAGCTAGCACAGGGGGTGATGGGTGAGTGGGACTGGGTACGTGTTAGGACTCGGGGCAGCGAGCACAGGGGGTGATGGGTGAGCGGGACTCGGTGCGAGTTAGGACACGGGGCAGCGAGCACAGGGGGTGATGGGTGAGCGGGACTCGGTGCGAGTTAGGACATAGGGCTGCGAGTACAGGGGGTGATGGGTGAGTGGGACTGGGTGTGAGTTAGGACACGGGGTCAGCGAGCACAGAGGGTGATGGGTGAGTGGGACTGGGTGCGAGTTAGGACACTGGGCAGCGAGCACAGGGGGTGATGGGTGAGCGGGACTGGGTGTGAGTTAGGACACGAGGGCCATGTTTTGGATAACTTCTAGTTTACATAGGGTAGAATGTGGGAGGCAAGCCAGGAGTGCGTTGGAATAGCCAGGGAACAGCGCGAGCTGGTGGAGGAGGGCGACGGCAGCGAAGAGGGATCAAGGTCCAGGTCGGTGATTGGAGCGTGGGCAGGTGCAGCAGGAGCGGCGAGGTCAGAGCGAAGGAGAGGCGAGAGTTCGGGGCCCAGGAGAGGGGAGGGCCCAGGGGCAGCACGGGTCCAGCCCACACTGCGATATGTGAGCACACTAGGTCCGTGCAGCAGAGCAGGTCTCCAGTCGTCCTGGTTAACCCTTGCCCCTGGACCAAGACCTCGCTCTGTCAAGCCCGTGTGGTGGCTGGTGTGCAACGGCCACCCCACGTTAAAACAATCCACCCACAGGCATCTTCCACCCTTCAGGATGTAGTTCGGGATCCGGAATATTAGGTCCTTCATTGAAACACCTGTGAACTTTTGGCGTGGAAGCAAGTCATCCTCATTTCAAAGGACCATCTATGGTGATGGAATAGTCAAGTCCAGAGGTAACAAAGGCACAGATGAAGGCTTCTGCAGCGGATGAGCTGAGGTGGGGCGGAGACGGGCGATGTGGTTGGAAGCTCATTTCAGGGTCAAATATGACACCAAGGTTGCAAATAATGTGGTTCGGCCTCCGATACGAGTTGGGGAGAGGGAGGGAGTCAGTGGCTCGGGAACGATAATCTGACAGCTTCCTGCTCACTGTTTACTGATACCAGCTTTTCATTTCCAGATTTGAGTGCGCTCGATTCACATTCTCAAACTGCCGTGGAGGGGAGGGGGGGAGGGTGGGGGGTGATTTGAACGCGATCTCTGGATTATAGATCAGGCCCTTCAGATTACTGGTCCAGTGCACTTACCCAATTGAAAAAGGGGAGTGAGAGTCTTCACTCTGTCTTCGTCCACCCTGACCCTTGTTTCCCACCCAGCAGGTTGGATCCAGGCACATCTCCGAGATGGAGTCCGTGCGCTCCCACCTACAGAACATGTTGAAGTTCTCTCAGGATATCGCCTACCGTGAGTATGTGGCCGCACCTCGGGGGCGGATCTGCGGAGGGAGGGAGGACCACGGTGGGTTAGTACATTCGCCCCTGTTAGTCTGTCGCACCGACTGTTCAGTGTTCCGTCCCACTCCAGGGACTTGAGCACTAAAATCTAGGCTGAGGGAGCGCCGCACTGTCGGAGGGGCAGTACTGAGGGAGCGCCGCACTGTCGGAGGGGCAGTACTGAGGGAGCGCCGCACTGTCGGAGGGGCAGTACTGAGGGAGCGCCGCACTGTCGGAGGGGCAGTACTGAGGGAGCGCCGCACTGTCGGAGGGGCAGTACTGAGGGAGCGCCTCACTGTCGGAGGGGCAGTACTGAGGGAGCCCCGCACTGTCGGAGGGGCAGTACTGAGGGAGCGCCGCACTGTCGGAGGGGCAGAGCTGAGGGAGCGCCGCACTGTCGGAGGGGCAGAACTGAGGGAGCGCCGCACTGTCGGAGGGGCAGTGCTGAGGGAGCGCCGCACTGTCGGAGGGGCGGTACTGAGGGAGCGCCGCACTGTCAGAGGGGCGGTACTGAGGGAGTGCCGCACTGTCGGAGGGGCAGTGCTGAGGGAGCGCCGCACTGTCGGAGGGGCAGAACTGAGGGAGCGCCGCACTGTCGGAGGGGCAGTACTGAGGGAGCGCCGCACTGTCGGAGGGGCAGTGCTGAGGGAGTGCCGCACTGTCAGAGGGGCAGTACTGAGGGAGCGCCGCACAGTCGGAGGGGCAGTACTGAGGGAGCGCCGCACTGTCGGAGGGGCAGTACTGAGGGAGCGCCGCACTGTCGGAGGGGCAGTACTGAGGGAGTATAGCACTGTCGGAGGGGCAGTACTGAGGGAACGAGGAACAGCTATGTGGAGACTGGTGATAGAAGCCCTATTTCCCCACCTCTGCTTCTGATGGCCCTGATAAAGGGAAGCCCACACGAGCCAGAGGAGAACTTGAATGACATTCATGCGCAGACTAACCCGGGTGTCCTTATTTTCAAATCCCTCCATGGCCCTCGTCCCTCCCTATCTCTGGAATCCCCTCCAGCCCCACAGCCCCCCGAGATATCTGCACACCTCTAATTCTGCCCTCCTGACCATCCCTGATTATAATCACTCCACAATCGGCGGCCGTGCCTTCTGTTGCCTGGGCCCCAAGCTCTGGAACTCCCTCCCTAAACCTCTCCGCCTCTCTCTCCTCCTTTAAGATGCTCTTTAAAACCCACCAAGCTTTTGGTCACCTTCGCTAATTTCTACTTTTGCGGCTTGTGTCAAATTGTTTATGTTATAATACCAGTGTGAAGCGCTTTGAGATGTTCCACTACATTAAAGGCGCTATATAAATACAAGCTGTTGTTGTCATTTGGTTTGGTGGGTGTAACTGTGTTCTGTCGCTGTGCAGGGGACGCTGCCGTCAGTCCGATCTCTCTGCCACTGGAGCTGAAGGCAGGCGAGGAGCAAAGAGACGATGACTCATTCGAGAGCGACTGTACCAGCACCTTGCTCAGGTGGGTGAGGGGTCTTAAACCAGCACCTTGCTCAGGTGGGTGAGGGGTCTTAAACCCACACCTTGCTCAGGTGGGTGAGGAGTCTTAAACCCGCACCTTGCTCAGGTGGGTGAGGGCTCTTAAACCAGCACCTTGCTCAGGTGGGTGAGGGCTCTTAAACCAGCACTTTCCTCATCTGCGTAAGTGGTCTTTTTATTCTGGGGGGGGGGGCATTGATGGTTGGGTAACCCTGCAAATTACTCATCATCAACGTCATAGGCGCTCCCTCGAAGCGAGGATGACTTGCTTCCACGCCAAAAAGGGACGAGTTCACAGGTGTTTTAATGAAGGACCCGATATTCCAGATCCCGAACTACATCCTGAAGTGTGCAAGATGCCTGTGCGTGGATTGTTTTAACGTGGGGTGACCGTTGCACACCAGCCACCACACGGGCTTGACAGAGCGAGGTCTCGGTCCAGGGGCAAGGGTTAACCAGGACGACTGCTGCACGGACCCAGTGCGCCCACATATCGCAGTGTGGGCTGGGCCCGTGCTGCCCCTGGGCCCTCGCCTCTCCTGGGCCCTGATCACGTCCCTCTACAATCTCCCACCGTTCCTTCGCCCCGACCTCGCCGCTCCCGCTGTACCTGCCCGCGCTCCAATCACCGACCTGGACCTTGATGACGTCACTCTTCGCTGCTGTCGCCCTCCTGCTCCAGCTCGCGCTGTACCTTGCCATGGTGCTCCGCCGCGCTGTCTGGGGGCTGCCGCTATCCGCTCCGTCTATGGCCCCGACCTGCCGCTGATGGTCTCAGTGTTGTTGGCCACCGAATGTTAGCGTTCCGTGACTCCACTCCACTCCGCTCGCCCTCACGCTCTCCGCTCGCCCTCCAGCGGAGGGTTCTTGACCTGGGCTGGTCCCTCAGCTGTACAAAAGGCCTGCTACTTCCTTGCTGGGAAAGGACGGAATGAGAAGGCAGTTGTGGACTGGGTGGTGCATAGAAAGGAAGAACTTGCATTTATATAGCACCTTTCACAACTTCAAGATGTCCCAAAGACCTTTACAGCCGATGAGGTACTGTAGAAGCGTAGTCATTGACGTAATGTGGGAAACGCAGCAGCTAATTTGCGCACAGCAAGCTCCCCCAGAGCAGTATTGAGTGTGACGTTGGTTGAGGGATAAATATTGATCCCTCAGCGTCGTCCCTCCGACAGCGCGGCGCTCCCTCAGCGTCGCCCCTCCGACAGCAGGAGTTCCCTCAGCATCGCCCCTCCGACAGCGGGAGCTCCCTCAGCGTCGCCCCCTCCGACAGCGCGGCGCTCCCTCAGCGCTGCCCCTCCCACAGCGGGAGCTCCCTCAGCGCCGTCCCTCCGACAGCGCGGCGCTCCCTCAGCGTCGCCCCCTCCGACAGCGCGGCACTCCCTCAGCGTCGCCCCCTCCGACAGCGGGAGCTCCCTCAGCGCCGCCCCTCCCACAGCGGGAGCTCCCTCAGCGCCGTCCCTCCGACAGCGCGGCGCTCCCTCAGTACTGCCCCTCCGACAGCGCGGCGCTCCCTCAGTACTGTCCCTCCGACAGTGCGGCGCTCCCTCAGTACTGCCCCTCCGACAGCGGGAGCTCCCTCAGTACTGCCCCTCCGACAGCGGGAGCTCCCTCAGCGTCGCCCCCTCCGACAGCGCGGCGCTCCCTCAGCGCTGGCACTAGGAGTGTCGCCCTAGATTATGTGCTGTGGTATGGGACTTGAACCCACAGCCTCCTGACTCTGAGGCGAGAGTGCGACCCACTGACTGCAGCGTGTCTGCGACAAGCTTAAGGCCCCGCTGGCTGAAGGGACCCAGTATGAAACGAGTTGGGTGGTCTCAGCATAATTCCAAGTGAGCACGAGCAAGTGGCTAAGCAGACAGGAGCTGCCACTCGACAATAATGAGCTGTAATTGACCTTGGGGAGCTGATTGGACCACTTACCCCGCTGGATACCTGAGCCAGGCCAGTTTAGCAGCTAAACAATCGCACGTGTGTCCCCCATTTTTTTTTTTTATTAAAAGATTACATATCTAAAATTCTTTATTGCCATCAATAGCGTACAAAGGTATACATCAATGAAAGGATGATCAAGCCAGATTTTGACTTTACAATGTAGGTAAACAAGCAAAACCTCAATACGAACCAATATTCGCTTACCAAACTAATCACACAACTGTATTCTAATTGGTTCCGATATAAATGTCGAAGAAAAATTACACAGTATTTCCTTACTTTTCTAAACTATGCAACAAATAAGCACTGGGTTATTGAATACTACAAAGTTCTGAACAGCATACATACCAACAAGCATAAAAAGATTTTTTTTTTTTTTAAAAAGACATAAGTGAACATTGTTCAGCAATCGAGAACTCAAAGGCCCAATGGAACACATTGTCCCTCTACTACAACTGGTTATTTTTGACTAAGTCATTCATTACTCAGTCTTAGACTTTAAGTATTGAGTGCAGTTAGCATTTCCTCCATTAATACATGGTTATTCATGGAAACAATCATATTTTGTGAACAAAAAATACTAATACACAGGCTTGCAAAAAAGCATTTTGATTACAATCAGCCAAGGGATATTGAACCATTACAAAAGTACTTGAATGTGGCACTTAACCTACAGGGCTACGGACCGAGAGCTCTTCCCAGGAGCAAGTCTGCAGGCGTCTTTGATAACTTGTTTTTCTGAATCTAAACTCTCTTTATTTTGCCGGGTTTGGAGCAATGGATCTGACCCACCTTGCTTTTCCTCGTTTCAGCGCCAAGCCATTCCAGCAGGTCTCCGTGTCGCCGCCGGTGCCTGTCCTGGGACTGGATGAAGCGGCACTCTTCCCCCGGTATTCCCGCATGCAGCTCGGGGCGGGAGCTGGGCCGGCCGCCGAATCTTCCCTCTACGAGTATCAGATCCTGAAGGACACCCTCGATAAAGAGCGCACGCGGAGAAAGGTAGGGAGAAGCACCCTCGACACCAACAACCCTCCCCCCTCGCGTCCAGCTTTTCAAACGCCGCCTCCAAACCCATCTTTTCCACTGCGATCTCCGTTGGCAGCACTCTCTCTCACCTCTGAGTCAAAAGGTTGTGGATTCAAGTCCCACTCCAGATCTTGAGCGCAAAAATCCAGGCCGACACTCCTGAGCAGTGCTGAGGGAGCCCCGCACTGTCGGAGGGGCAGTACTGAGGGAGCCCCACGCTGTCGGAGGGGCAGTACTGAGGGAGCACCGCACTGTCGGAGGGGCAGTACTGAGGGAGCCCCACGCTGTCGGAGGGGCAGTACTGAGGGAGCCCTGCGCTGTCGGAGGGACAGTACTGAGGGGGGGGCAGTACTGAGGGAGCCCCGCACTGTCGGAGGGGCAGTGGTGAGGGAGCGCCGCACTGTCGGAAGGGCAGTACTGAGGGAGTGCCGCACTGTCGGAGGGGCAGTACTGAGGGAGCCCCGCACTGTCGGAGGGGCAGTACTGAGGGAGCCCCGCACTGTTGGAGACAAACTTGGATATATTACACTCAGTCCCTTCATCTAAATCATGAATATAGATTGTAAATAGCTGAGGCCAGTGATGGAGCAGTGAATAACTGACCACACCTTCAGGATTCCCGCGTTTAGCTGCACGCGGGCTAAATCCTGAAGACGCGGTCAGTTTCGGAGAGGTAATGACGGCAAACGCCGATAGTTCACCATCATTGCCCACCGCAAATCCCGGGCCATTCAGCAATCAGGTGATACCATAAAATCCCATGTACAGTTTGCAGGTCCGTACGAGTTGCTACTCTGCAATTGCACACTCTGCACAGTCGCAGCAATCTCACCCATTAGCCCCAAACTATCGTCACGCGCACATCGTCCATCGAGGTACGGCTGATATTTTACAGCCGAACCCTCGGTTTTAATCGCCCCACCATTGGTGGCTGTGCCTTCTGTTGCCTGGGCCCCAAGCTCTGGAATTCCCTCCCTAAATCTCTCCGCCTCTCTCTCCTCCTTTTAAGCCGCTCCTTAAAACCGATCTTTCTAACCAAGCATTTGGGCACCTGTCCTAATATCTCCTCATGGGGCTCGGTGTCAAACGTAAGTTGTCATTGTTGAGAATCAGAAGTTGGCAAGAAAGAAAGACTTCGAAATAGTGCCATGGGATCTTTTACGTCCACCTGAGAGGTCAGACGAGGCCTCAGTTTAACATCTCATCCGAAATACCGTCCCTCCGACAGTGCGGCGCTCCCTCAGCACTGCCCCTCCGACAGTGCGGCGCTCCCTCAGCACTGCCCCTCCGACAGTGCGGCGCTCCCTCAGCACTGCCCCTCCGACAGTGCGGCGCTTCCCCAGCACTGCCCCTCCGACAGTGCGGCGCTCCCTCAGCACTGCCCCTCCGACCTCAGCACTGCCCCTCCGACAGTGCGGCGCTCCCTCAGCACTGCCCCTCCGACAGTGCGGCGCTCCCTCAGCACTGCCCCTCCGACAGTGCGGCGCTCCCTCAGCACTGCCCCTCCGACAGTGCGGCGCTCCCTCAGCACTGCCCCTCCGACAGTGCGGCGCTCCCTCAGCACTGCCCCTCCGACAGTGCGGCGCTCCCTCAGCACTGCCCCTCCGACAGTGCGGCGCTCCCTCAGCACTGACCCTCCGACAGTGCGGCGCTCCCTCAGCACTGCCCCTCCGACAGTGCGGCGCTCCCTCAGCACTGCCCCTCCGACAGTGCGGCGCTCCCTCAGCACTGCCCCTCCGACAGTGCGGCGCTCCCTCAGCACTGCCCCTCCGACAGTGCGGCGCTCCCTCAGCACTGCCCCTCCGACAGTGCGGCGCTCCCTCAGCACTGCCCCTCCGACAGTGCGGCGCTCCCTCAGCACTGCCCCTCCGACAGTGCGGCGCTCCCTCAGCACTGCCCCTCCGACAGTGCGGCGCTCCCTCAGCACTGCCCCTCCGACAGTGCGGCGCTCCCTCAGCACTGCCCCTCCGACAGTGCGGCGCTCCCTCAGCACTGCCCCTCCGACAGTGCGGCGCTCCCTCAGCACTGCCCCTCCGACAGTGCGGCGCTCCCTCAGCACTGCCCCTCCGACAGTGCGGCGCTCCCTCAGCACTGCCCCTCCGACAGTGCGGCGCTCCCTCAGCACTGCCCCTCCGACAGTGCGGCGCTCCCTCAGCACTGCCCCTCCGACAGTGCGGCGCTCCCTCAGCACTGCCCCTCCGACAGTGCGGCGCTCCCTCAGCACTGCCCCTCCGACAGTGCGGCGCTCCCTCAGCACTGCCCCTCCGACAGTGCGGCGCTCCCTCAGCACTGCCCCTCCGACAGTGCGGCGCTCCCTCAGCACTGCCCCTCCGACAGTGCGGCGCTCCCTCAGCACTGCCCCTCCGACAGTGCGGCGCTCCCTCAGCACTGCCCCTCCGACAGTGCGGCGCTCCCTCAGCACTGCCCCTCCGACAGTGCGGCGCTCCCTCAGCACTGCCCCTCCGACAGTGCGGCGCTCCCTCAGCGCTGCCCCTCCGACAGTGCGGCGCTCCCTCAGCGCCGCCCCTCCGACAGTGCGGCGCTCCCTCAGCGCCGCCCCTCCGACAGTGCGGCGCTCCCTCAGCGCCGCCCCTCCGACAGTGCGGCGCTCCCTCAGCGCCGCCCCTCCGACAGTGCGGCGCTCCCTCAGCGCCGCCCCTCCGACAGTGCGGCGCTCCCTCAGCGCCGCCCCTCCGACAGTGCGGCGCTCCCTCAGCACCGCCCCTCCGACAGTGTCAGCCTAGATTTTGCTTTTGTGCTCAAGTCCCAGGAGTGGGATTTGAACCCGCAGCCTTCTGATTCCGAGGCGGGAGAGAGAGAGAGAGAGTGCTACCCACTGAGAGAGAGTTCCAAACTTCTACTGCCCTTTGCGCGTAGAAATGTTTTCCAACTTCATTCCTAAAAGGCCTAATGCTCCACCAATCACCCCGCTCCCCCTTGTACCCAGACGGGTCAGACCGTGAGTGATTCCACGTGTGGTGACATTCTCTCTCTCTCTGTGTGCTCTGTGACCTGCCTCGCCTCGGCTCACGTGGCAGTAAGCTGCTTGGGGATCCACGTTGTCTTGCTTGGCCGGCTTTGGAAAGCCAATCTGTCCTCTTAAGCCTCTTTGCAGCACACACCATATCCCCCCCCCCCCCCCCTGCCCCGGCCCACCCCTCTATATTTGCTGTCAGTCCCAAAGCAGCTCGTGGGTTGGCTTCTGTCGGCTCACCTCCGGGGCTCAGGATGGGCTTACTCCGAGGGTCGCGGAGTTTGTCGTTTAACCCGCGCGCTCGCTCGTGCAGGTCGCATTCCGGCGTGGAACGTCCCCGTCACTTGGTTTATTATTTCATCTTTGACTGACTGACCTTCGAAGCTTTCCCCTTCCGCAGGAAAGTGTGCGCAGGCATTCCTGTGCGTAAATCTGCTGGCAGAAGCTCCTTGTTTATTAGTGATTACAATCAGTTCTCTTTAATTCGGGCTGCTGCATCAAACCTCAGTGATGTCTGACCATTAGCTGTTCTGGCGTTTATGAATTACAGATACCCGGGAGTGAGTTACAGGCTGGAATCAAATCGAGGAATTCGGGGGGTTTATATATAGAATAACGGTTTCCTGGGAGAGAGTTACAGGCTGGAATCAAATCGAGGGGTTCGGGAGGTTTATATATAGAATAACAGATACCCGGGAGTGAGTTACAGGCTGGAATCTAATCGAGGTGTTCGGGGGGTTTATATATAGAATAACGGATACCCGGGAGTGAGTTACAGGCTGGAATCTAATCGAGGTGTTCGGGGGGTTTATATATAGAATAACGGATACCCGGGAGTGAGTTACAGGCTGGAATCTAATCGAGGTGTTCGGGGGGGTTTATATATAGAATAATGGATACCCGGGAGTGAGTTACAGGCTGGGATCTAATCAAGGGGTTTAGGGAGGGTTTATATATAAAACGAATACCCGGGAGTGAGTTATAGGCTGGCATCTAATCGAGGTGTTCGGGGGGTTTATATATCGAATAACGGATACTCGGGAGTGAGTTACAGGCTGGAATCTAATCGAGGGGTTTGAGGGTTTATATATTAGAACGAATACCCGCAATGAGTTACAGGCTGGGATCTGATCGAGGGGTTTGGGGAGGGTTTATATATAAAACTAATACCCGGGAGTGAGTTACAGACTGGAATCTAATCGAGGGGTTCGGGGGGGTTTATATATAGAATAATGGATACCCCGGAGTGCATTACAGGCTGGAATCTAATCGAGGGGTTTGAGGGGGTTTATATATATAAAATGAATACCCGGGAGTGAGTTACAGGCTGGAATCTAATCGGGGGGTTTATATATAGAATAACCGATACCCGGGAGTGAGTTACAGGCTGGGATCTGATCGAGATGTTCGGGGGGTTTAATATATAAAACGACTACCCGGGAGTGAGTTACAGGCTGGAATCTAATCGGGGGGTTTATATATAGAAAGGATACCTGGGAATGAGTTGCTGTCTGTCCTCGCTCGCTCGCAGTGCTTACAGAAGAGGATTTATGATTTAATTCCTGAACGGTTTAATAGGAAGAAACCCATTGATTCCTTGGAAAGGCTTTGTCCATTAAGCCTTCGCACAGAATATTCTGTATCACATGTAATGCAGAAACATAACCCCGAACAGCTAATTGTAGGAGTCTTTTATTTTTCAACATTCAGAAACCGAGATCTCTACGCTCCACCCCTTTCTGGCCTCTTGCACATCACCAATTTCCATCGCTCCACCATCGGCGGCCGAGCCTTCAGCTGCCTGGGCCCCAAGCTCTAACTCCCTCCCTAAACCTCTCCTTTTAAGACGCTCCTTAAAACCGACCTCTCTCTGTGCTAATATCTCCTGACGCGGCTTGTGTCAAATTTATCTGATAATGCAACTGTTACGCACCTTTGAATGTTTTACTACATTAAAGATGCTATATAAATGCGAGCTATTGTTGTTAAAGAGACAGCCAGCTACACTTCAATGGCCCAATAATATGTTGTATAATGTTCTTAGAATCAATAGAATGGTTACAGCACAGAAGGCGGCTGGGATGGGGGGATTATCCTGAGGAGAGATGAGCTCTGGAACTCCCTCCCTAAACCTCTCCGTCTCCTCCTTCAAGACGCTCCTTAAAACCGACCTCTTTGACCCAGCTTTGGGTCACCTGCGCTAATTTCTCCTTATGTGGCTCGGTGTCAGTTTAAAAAAATCTGATAACCCTCCTGTGAAGCACCCTGGGACGTTTCACTATGTTAAAGGCGCTATATAAAATACATGTTGTTGTTTGTGGGAGCTTGCTGTGCGCAAATTAGTTGCCGTGTTTGCCCACATTGCAACTGTGGCTATGCTTCAAACGTGATTGGCTGTGAAGTGTTCCGGGACATCACGAGGACGTGATAGGCGCCGCATAAATGCAGATTTTGCTCTTTATTGTCCTCGCTCGGGCTGTCATACACCTGAAGTCCCTCAGTCATCGTGACTCTGCCCCTCTGATGCCCAGGATCGGTCTCCCTGCTCCTCGAGGGATGAAGTGCTGAAATTCGGAGTCGCTGATGTTTGGAGGCGGTCACCGCCTCAAACTGCCAAATTCGGTTTTGCCGGCCAAAGGTGAGGGAGCAGTGCTAAACATGGCGTTGCACACTTGCCCTCGGGCGTCCACAGAGCGGCATCTCAGGAGGCCGACCGAATTTCCCGACGAGATGAAAAAAAACTGGGGGAAAAGAGAAAAGTTTACAAAAACCTCTGACCCACACCCACTCTTTCCTCACTGGTGCCATTAATACATAAATGCTGAAAAAAAATTAAAGTTAACATCTTTCTTTCAGCAAAAATATAAAAAGGAAGAGAGTGACTAAAGTAAACGTTGGTCCCTTAGAGGATGAGACTGGGGAATTAATAATGGGAAACAGAGAAACGGCAGAGATGTTGAATATATACTTTGTATCGGCCTTTACGGTAAAAGAGTGATATACCTGTCCAGGTACTTGCATTGGAGGCAGTTCAGAGAAGGTTCATGAGGTTGATTCCTGGGATGAAGGGGTTGTCTTATGAGGAAAGGTTGAGCAGGTTGGGCCTGTACACATTGGAGTTTAGAAGAATGAAAGGTGATCTTATTGAAATGTGTAAGATTCTAGGGGGGGGGGGGGGCTGGACAGGGTAGATGCAGAGAGGATGTTTCCCCTCGTGGGGGAACCTAGAACTAGGGGGCATAGTCTCAGAATAAGGGGTCGCAAATTTAATACGGAAATGGGGAGGAATTTCTTCTGAGGGGGTCGTGAATCTTTTGGAATTCTCTACCCCAGAGAGCTGTGGCGTCTGGGTCTTTGAATACATTAAAGGTGGAGGTAGATTTTTGAGGGATAAGAGAGTGAAGGGTTATGGGGAGCGGGCAGGGAAGTGGAGCTGAGGCCAAGATCAGATCAGCCATGGCGGAGCAGGCTCGAGGGGCCGAATGGCCGACTCCTGCTCAGTTTTCTTGTGTTGTTCCCTTGATCTCTGTACGATACTGCCCCTTTCCCAGGCTGTACGGATGCATGCCGGTAAGGCCACCGTGCCGAATATCGCGGCGGCGGCAAAGGGGCGTTGCACGCTCGATATCACCACGTGGGTGTCGGCCGAGCGCCCGGCGGGACCTCTTGGCCCCGCCTCCACCTACATTTCCCGTGAGCCCAGGAACCCGCTCCCCGCTGACAGTAAACCCGTTAGCTGCCCCTCTCTGGTGCCAGCTGGGGGGCATTGCGAGCGGAACTTCAACCACTAACTATGTCGACTCGGACTCTGACTCTTGTTTTTTTTGGGCCCCCGTCCAATCGCAGCACTGCGAGCGACAGATTCAGACCCTGCAGAACAGGATCCTGGAGCTACAGCAGCAATTGGCCGTGGCGGTGTCAGCTGACCGGAAGAAGGACATCATGATCGAGCAGCTGGACAAGGTACGAGGAGCAATGGTTAAAGATTTTGCATCGCTTCCCTCTACCCACCCATTGATGCCGGCAATACTAGTGCAGTGAGTTGGTGGGAAGTCACGCACCCCCTCGCCTCTGAGTCACAAGGTCGTGGGTTCAAGTCCCCACTCCGGGTCTTGAGCACATAAATCTAGACTGACACTCCCAGTGCAGTGCGGAGGGAGCGCCGCACTGTCGGAGGGGCAGTGCGGAGGGAGCGCCGCACTGTCGGAGGGACGGTGCTGAGGGAGCGCCGCACTGTCGGAGGGACGGTGCTGAGGGAGCGCCGCACTGTCGGAGGGACGGTGCTGAGGGAGTGCCGCACTGTCGGAGGGACGGTGCTGAGGGAGTGCCGCACTGTCGGAGGGGCAGTACTGAGGGAGCGCCGCACTGTCGGAGGAGCAGTACTGAGGGAGTGCCGCACTGTCGGATGGGCAGTACTGAGGGAGTGCCGCACTGTCGGAGGGGCGGTGCTGAGGGAGCGTTGCACTGTCCCACAAACAGCAATGTAATAATGACCAGATCATCTGTTTTTGTTACGTTGATTGAAGGATAAATATTCGCCCCAGAACAACGGGGATAACTCTCTTGCTCTTCCTCGAAATAGTGGCCATGGGATCTTTTACGTCCAGCTTAGAAGGCAGACGGAGACTCAGTTTAACGTCTCATCCGAAAGACGGCCCCTCCGACAGTGCGGTGCTCCCTCAGTACTGCCCCTCCGACAGTGCGGCGCTCCCTCAGTACTGCCCCTCCGACAGTGCGGCGCTCCCTCAGTACTGCCCCTCTGACAGTGCGGCGCTCCCTCAGTACTGCCCCTCCGACAGTGCGGCGCTCCCTCAGTACTGCCCCTCCGACAGTGCGGCGCTCCCTCAGTACTGCCCCTCCGACAGTGCGGTGCTCCCTCAGTACTGCCCCTCCGACAGTGCGGCCCTCCCTCAGTACTGCCCCTCCGACAGTGCGGCGCTCCCTCAGCACGGCCCCTCCGACAGTGCGGCGCTCCCTCGGCATGGCACTGGGAGTGTAGCTTAGATTTCTGTGCTGATGTCCCTGGAGTGGGACTTGAACCCACAACCCTCTGACTGACTGTGAGGCGAGGGTGCTGGCCACTGAGCCGCGGACGATACTAGTACGGTGCGATGAGTCTCGATCTGGGCGCAATGACCATATTGGCCCAAGTATTTGGAGCTTCGGAGGACCAAGACTGGACGCTTGGTTCGGAGGCACAGCATGTTGTGGTGGGATAAATGTGGGTTCTGGCAACTATTGGCCCGTCTGTTGCTGTAAACGTGAAGCTGTGCTCTTGTGTTTTTGTCGTGTGGCAGTATTTCCGATTTGTTTTTTCCCCTCTCCCCGGCGGCAGACTCTGGTGAAGGTGGTGGAGGGCTGGAAGAAACACGACACGGAGAAATCGGAAGCCCTGAGGCAGCTGCAGGAGGAGCAGGAGGCTGTGGAGAAGGGACGGGCCAAGCAGCAGAAGGTAGGGCCCTCGACACGCCGGGAAATCGGTGTGGAGCTTACCCGCGGGGCAAACGCTACCCTCGGCGGAACAATCGGTGAAATCTGCCGCACGGGAGGAGACCATTCGGCCCATCGTGTCCGTGCCGGCCGACCAAGAGCCACCCAGCCCAATCCCACTTTCCAGCTCTGGGTCCGTAGCCCTGTAGGTGCACATCCAAGTACTTTTTAAATGTGGTGAGGGTTTCTGCCTCTACCACCCTTTCAGGCCGTGAGTTCCAGACCCACACCATCCCCTGGGTGAAGAAATGTTCCCTCAAATCCCCTCGAAACCTACCAATTACCTTAAATCTGTGCCCCCTGGTTGTTGACCCCTCTGCTAAGGGGAAACAGGTCCTTCCTACCCACTCTATCCAGGCCCCTCATAATTTTATACACCTCAATCAGGTCTCCCCTCAGCCTCCTCTGTTCCAAGGACACCAGCCCCAGCCTGTCCCATCTTTCCTCACGGCTAAATAGCTCCGTGGGTAGCACGCTTGACTCTGAGTCAGAAAGTGGGAGTTTGTTGCAGAATACCCAGCCTCTGACCCACTCTTGTAGCCACAGTATTTGTGTGGCTGGTCCAGTTATGTTTCTGGTCAATGGTGACCCCCAGAGTGTTGGTGAAGGTTGTCCCTGACACAGATGTTGGGAAAGAATGGTTCAAATGGATGTCTTCCCTTGTGTACAGGTTGCATTGCTATGATTATTTTCACACATCTTGAGTCTCTCTTTTCGGACCTCGCGTCCTTCCTAAATTGTGGCGCCCAGAATTCGACACGACACTCCAGTTGGGGCCAAACCTTTGCAAAGGTTGATCATAACTTCCTTGTGTTTGTACTCTATCAATAGGTTTGGGTCTCAGCCCTGCATTCATAGGAATATAAGAAATAGGAGCAGGAGAAGGTCATACGGCCCCTCGAGTCTGCTCCACCATTTAATAAGACCATGGCTGATCTGATCATGGACTCAGCTCCACTTCCCCGCCCACTCCCCATAACCCCTTATCCCCTTATCGTTAAAGAAACTGTCTATTTCTGTCTTAAATTAATTCAATGCCCCAGCTTCCACAGCTCTCTGAGGCAGCGAATTCCACAGATTTACAACCCTCAGAGAAGAAATTCCTCCTCATCTCAGTTTTAAATGGGAAGCCCCTTATTCTAAGACCATGCCCCCTAGTTCTAGTCTCGCCCATCAGTGGAAACATCCTCTCTGCATCCACCTTGTCAAGCCCCCTCATAATCTTATACGTTTCAATAAGATCACCTCTCATTCTTCTGAATTCCAATGAGTAGAGGCCCAACCTCCTCAACCTTTCCTCATAAGTCAACCCCCTCATCTCCGGAATCAACCGAGTGAACCTTCTCTAAACTGCCTCCAAAGCAAGTATATCCTTTCGTAAATATGGAAACCAAAACTGCACGCAGTATTCCAGGTGTGGCCTCACCAATACCCTGTATAACTGTAGCAAGACTTCCCTGCTTTTATACTCCATCCCCTTTGCAATAAAGGCCAAGATTCCATTGGCCTTCCTGATCACTTGCTGTACCCGCATACTAACCTTTTGTGTTTCATGCACAAGTACCCCCAGGTCCCGCTGTACTGCAGCACTTTGCAATCTTTCTCCATTTAAATAATAACTTGCTCTTTGATTTTTTTTTCTGCCAAGTACATGACCTCACACTTTCCAACATTATACTCCATCTGCCAAATTCTTGCCCACTCCCTCAGCCTGTCTAGGTCCCCTGCAGCCTCGTTATGTCCTCCTCACACCGAACTGCTCGGCACTGAGCCATGGCTCTGTGTGGCTCCCGCTGGAGGCTTGTCGGGGCCCAGTGAGCCCTTCCCTCGGGGAATCACTGCCTGCTGGAGAGAGAGGTTAGAGGTGTCCAGTCAGAGCAGGAAGACACAAGTAACGCAGGATTTCTGTTTCCCTTCCAGGCGCTGTTCAACCTCGAGCACCGTTTGTCCCACGCAAACCAAATTCTGGCGAAGGAACAGCAGGAGAAGGGTCTGTTGGAGAAGGAGAGGGGCTCGCTGGTAAGGGAAATGCCGCACTGTCGGAGGGGCGGTATTGAGGGAGCGCCGCACTGTCGGAGGGGCAGTGCTGAGGGAGCGCCGCACTGTGGAGGGGCGGTGCTGAGGGAGCGCTGCACTGTCGGAGGGGCAGTACTGAGGGAGCGCCGCACTGTCGGAGGGGCAGTACTGAGGGAGCTCCGCACTGTCGGAGGGGCAGTACTGAGGGAGCGCCGCACTGTCGGAGGGGCAGTACTGAGGGAGCGCCGCACTGTCGGAGGGGCAGTACTGAGGGAGCGCCGCACTGTCGGAGGGGCAGTACCGAGGGAGCGCTGCACCGTCGGAGGGACAGTACTGAGGGAGTGCTGCACTGTCGGAGGGGCAGTACTGAGAGAGAGAGACGGGGTATCGGTTTAACTTCCCATCTGAAAGACGGCACCTCTGACAGTGCCGCGTTCCCTCAGCACTGCACTGGAGTGTCAGTGTCAATTTTCGTGCTCGAGTCCCTGGAGTGGGACTTGAACCCACATACTTGTGACTCTGAGACGAGGGAGCGAGAGATACACCCACTGAGCCACGACTGCCACTATAGCCGGGACTGTAACATCGAGCAGTAAAATGGGAACGAAAGTAAAGCACGAGTTGATCCCTCTGTTCACCCTGCAGGAGGAGGAGGGCCGGCGGCTGCGGGCGATGGTGGAGGCGGAGCGGGGCCGCTGCCTGAAGCTGCAGGGCGAGGCTGAGAAGGCGGAGAGCGGCAGGCTGCACGAGCGGCAGCAGGCCGAGGTCCTGCGCGCCAAGCTGGGCGAGGAGCGCGAGGCTGGTACGCAGCGCGAGCAGCGGAGGGCGCAGCGGGAGGGAGATCTCCAACAGCAGCTGGAGAGAGAGAAGGTAGGGTGGGGTGGGGAGGGTGGGGCAGTAGTGTCACTAACCCCCCCCCCCCCCCCAGCCATTGGAAATCCCCAGCTTTACATATACCATCTAAAAGCCCAAGGGAGTTCCCTTCAACATAGAAAATGTATCACACGCGCCTTTTTAAAAGAGCTGGAGGTGGAAATTTAGTCGCGCGTCTGTTGTGGCGTTAACCCTGGCGGGGCGGTAAATTTTGGCCCGGAAAATGGTTTCCGTCTTCAGCGGCTGGGCCCCGAGTGTAGACCGGGGCACTAGGGGAGGCGTTCCACATTTCTCTTACGGGGCAAAGCCGGCTGAAACCACCGAGCTAAACAGCCGGCCTCGGGGCGTCCTGCGAGAGGCCTCCCTGGAAAGAAAAATACCAGAAACGTTCCCAATACATTACTGACGTCACATCAACCTGCATCGCAAAACTCCAAACACGATCGCACTTACCCGAGGTCGGAATTACTGAGCTCGCTGGGGGCCCCCCTGCTTTCACAGGCGGTCCCAGCAGGGGGCGCTGCGGGGCGCTACGGATCAGGCGCGAAACAAATATCGCGATGGTGACACGGCCAAGGGGCGCTGGCGTATCAGCTCGCGTCTCCCGGGCGGTAACACTCCGTGGCCCCCCCCCCCCCTCGAAACTGGCCCCGAGTGTCCCGGCGGGGTGCTGGGAGCTGGCCGCCCGTCCGGAGGTACTCACCGCCACCATTGCTGCCCCTCCGGGGCGCTAACCGGGGCGGCAACGCACTGCAAATCCAGCCCCTGGTCTTTAGTTCATCGAGTCGCACAGCACGGGTGGCAGGCCAGTAGGTATCTGCCGTCTCTTTGAAAGAGCGATCCATTTAGTCCAAGTCCCTCCTGCGTTAAGAACATAAGAAATAGGAGCAGGAGTCGGCCATTCGGCCCCTCGAGCCTGCTCCACCATTTAATACGATCATGGCTGATCCGATCATGGACTCAGCTCCACTTCCCCGCCCGCTCCCCATAACCCCTTATCCCCTTATTGTTTAAGAAACTGTCTATTTCTGACTTAAATTTATTCAATGTCCCGGCTTCCACAGCTCTCTGAGGCAGCGAATTCCACAGATTTACAACCCTCTGAGAAGAAATTCCTCCTCATCTCAGTTTTAAATGGGCGCCCCCTTATTCTAAGACCATGCCCCCTAGTTCTATTCTCCCCCATCAGTGGAAACATCCTCTCTGCATCCACCTTGTCAAGCCCCCTCATAATCTTATACGTTTCGATAAGATCACCTCTCATTCTTCTGAATTCCAATGAGTAGAGGCCCAATCTATTCAGCCTTTCCTCATAAGTCAACCCCCTCATCCCCGGAATCAACCGAGTGAGCCTTCTCTGAACTGCCTCCAAAGCAAGTATATCCTTTTGTAAATATGGAAACCAAAACTGCACGCAGTATTCCAGGTGTGGCCTCACCAATACGCTGTATAACTGTAGCAAGACTTTCCTGCTTTTATATTCCTCTCTCCCCACAGCCCGGTGAATGTTTCCCCGTCCAGTATTGATCCAATTCCCGGTTTGAAAGTTACTATTGAATCTGCTCCCACCGCCCTTTCAGGCAGCACGTTCCCGATCACAACAACTCGCTGCGTAAACACATTCTCCCCATCTCCCCCTCTGGTTCCATCGCCGATTATCGTCAATCTGTGTCCCTCTGGTTACTGACCCTCCTGGCACTGGAAACAGTGCATTCCAGATTCCAGTTGAGTTTGAAGAACATAATGAGCGGGGAGGAGAGGGGAGCGTGGGTGGAGGGGGAGGGGTAGTGAGGGGAGGGTGTGGGGGGGAGAGGGGGGAGGGCAGGGGAGGGAAGGGAAGGGAAAATTGCGGTCGGAGGCTTCATTGATACGAATGCATCTGACCCGGAAAACTACCTGTTGGTCCGGGGAAAGGTAGGATTTTGGTTGGAGCCTCCTTTCGCCCCACGGCACGCGGGGATCTGTCTTCCACGCACGGACATCGATGCTGGAGTCACGTGGGCCGGGAACACCAATCACTCCGCTTGTAGAGCTCACATTGCGATCAGTGAGAATAATCCCCTAAAACACAGCACAATAAATAAAAACACCTCGCATATTTTAAATTAATTGAAATTAAATGTAATGAAATGTTTTAGAAAACAAAATATTTTTTGGAATTTTAATGTGTTTTTAATAGAGTTAAAAAATAAACTTACCTTTTAATGGACAGGATTTTTAACATCGAAAAATGTAATTTAATCATTCATTTTTATGTTTTAAGTGTTCCGCTGGTAAACGTAATGTGCCTGCTTTTACCAGGCATAAAAGTTTGAAGGACATTTGCTGGGCATGAGTTGGGCAAATAGCCCGATCTCTCCCGCACGGACATTCTTCCTGCGGGGGTGTGGAGAATCTGTCTGAAGCCATTTTGACAGATTGAAAATGTCGGTTTTTTTTCGACGCGTGCGCATCCCGCCCCGGGAACCGGCTTTTGCCAGGCCTCGCTGGGTCCGTGCGCGCATCGTATCCACCCGGCGAATTTTCGACCCAATATAATAGGAGCAGGAGTAGGCCATATGGCCCCTCGAGCCTGCTCCGCCATTCAATACGATCATGGCTGATCTTCGACCTCAACTCCACTTCCCCGCTCAATCCCCAAATCCCTTGATTCCCCGAAATTCCGAAAATCTATTGATCTCAGCCTTGAATATACTCAGTGACTGAGCCTCCACGGCCCTCTGGGGAAGAGAATTCCAAAGATTCACCACCCTCTGTGAAGAAATTTCTCCTCATCTCAGTCCTAAATGGCCGACCCCTTATCCTGAGACTGTGACCCCTGGTTCTAGACTCCCCAGCCCGGGGGAAACAGTCTGTCAGCGCCTTACCTTTGCTTCTGCCTTTATGATTGGACAGGCAACCGCTCAGCGTGAGTCACAGCGAGCGCACGATGCGCAGGAGGTCCTCGCGTCCGTCCAATCAGAACTGCAGCAGCTCGAAATCGAGTTGGACACCGCCAAACGTGATAAGGATAACCTGCAGATGGAACTCAGCCTGGCGAAGGTGGTGTGTGTGTGTGTGTGGATCTTGTAATGTATGCTCATAGGTTTGTCGAGCTGTTGACCGTGCCTTTCAGCTCTGCGTGGTGGGAGGGGTTTCCTGTACGGGCTGCTCCTGCACACTCTCCACCTTGCCATCCTCGTCTGCCGTCCGGACACGCCATGGCACACCATCCTGCCGTCCGGAGGAGGCGGGGGTCCCCAATGGAGTGCACCCTACGCGGGAGTCCTCCCTCTATCTATTGGGGACTTGGCCTGGAGGGTGTTGCACGGAGCAGTCCTGTGCAATAAGTTTTTAAGTCAATTCACAGGCTCCCAGGCCGCCTGTAATTTCTGCTGTCTGGAGGAGTCTGTGTTCCATGTTTTTATTGAATGTGTGAGGTTGCAGCCCCTCTTCCATTATTCGAAGGGGCTGCTCCTCAAATTCTGGCTGCACTTCAGTCCCACGCTCCTGATCTTTGGGCACCCTGTGCGGAGGGGAGGGGGCAGGTCGGAGGGCCTCCTCGTGGGACTGCTCCTGGGCACGGCCAAGGGGGCCATCGGCCGGCCCAGGCACCGGGCGGTCGAGGGGGTCGTTCAGCCCGACTGCCTGCCTCTCTTTCACGGTTACATCTGAGCCAGGGTGTCCCTGGAGATGGAGCACGCGGTGTCCACCGGTACACTCGCGGCCTTCCGCGAGAGGTGGGCACCGGAGGGACTGGAGTGCATCATCACCCCCGGCAACCAAATTTTAATTTGATCGTTTAAGGTTTACTTAAAGTTTTATTGCTAATTTTGTGTGTTCTAGTGTCCCTTTTAATAAGGGGGCACTCTGCTTTATCTGTTAATCAATATAGTTGTAGAGCTGTTGAGTGGGGAGTGGCTTATCCAGGTCACGTGACGTTCACAAGACTCAATAAAACCCCGTCCAGTTGGGTTCGGGGGATCCACGATGGGGCAGGTGGTTGTGAGCCTGGTGGATGAACCGGTAATGTGTCGTGTGATTGTTAAACCTTTTGCTAATAAACCAACTAGTTCTTAATAGCAACGTGTTGCTATGGATTCTTAAGCAAAGAGCCCACGGAGCAAAAACATTACAGATCTTCTCCGATGTCTCTGATAAGGACACTGTCCTGTGTGGGATGGAGGCCGGCCCAAGTCTGACCTGAGCCAGTTGACCTGCCTGAGGCAGTAACTGGTGCTCAGTTGGACCTGGCGCCCCCGGACTGGTGAGGGGAGAGAGCCAGCCAGGGTTCCCGCGGTGTCTGGTGGGCAGTGAGCCCCGAGGGTGAAGGTGTTTTTCTTCATTCACAGGATGTGGGCGACAGCGGTAGGGCTGGCACTTATTACCCATCCCCCAATTGTGATGCGTCAGCTGTGGCTCAGTGGGCAGCACCCTCGCCTCTGAGTCAGAAGGTTGTGGGTTCAAGTCCAACTCCAGGGACTTGAGCACATAAATCTAGGTTGATGCTCCCAGTGCAGTACTGAGGGAGCGCCGTGCTGAGGGAGCGCCGCACTGTTGGAGGGGGCAGTGCTGAGGGAGCGCCGCACTGTCGGAGGGGGCAGTGCTGAGGGAGCGCTGCACTGTCGGAGGGGCAGTACTGAGGGAGTGTCGGAGGGGCGGTGCTGAGGGAGCGCCGCACTGTCGGAGGGGCAGTGCTGAGGGAGCGCCGCACTGTCGGAGGGGCAGTGCTGAGGGAGCGCCGCATTGTCGGAGGGACAGTACTGAGGGAGCGCCGCACTGTCGGAGGGACAGTACTGAGGGAGCGCCGCACTGTCGGAGGGGCAGTGCTGAGGGAGCGCCGCACTGTCGGAGGGGCAGTGCTGAGGGAGCGCCGCATTGTCGGAGGGGCAGTGCTGAGGGAGCGCCGCATTGTCGGAGGGGGCAGTGCTGAGGGAGCGCCGCACAGTCGGAGGGGCAGTGCTGAGGGAGCGCCGCACTGTCGGAGGGGCAGTGCTGAGGGAGCGCCGCACTGTCGGAGGGGCAGTGCTGAGGGAGCGCCGCATTGTCGGAGGGGCAGTGCTGAGGGAGCGCCGCACTGTCGGAGAGGCAGTACTGAGGGAGCGCCGCACAGTCGGAGGGGCAGTACTGAGGGAGCGCCACACTGTCGGAGGGACCATCTTTCGGATGAGACGTTAAACTGAGCCCCTATCTGCTCACTCAGGTGGATGTAAAAGATCCCATGGCTCTATTTTGAAAAGCAGGGGAGTTCCCCCTGGGGCCAATATTTATCCCTCAACCAAGATCACCAAAACAGATTATCTGGGTCATTATCACATTGCTGTGTGTGGGAGCTTGCTGTGCACAAATTGAGCTGCCGTGTTTCTCACATTACAACAGTGACTACACTCTAAAAGTACTTCATTGGCTATGAAGCACTTTCGGACGGCCGGTGGTTGTGAAAGGCGCTATATAAATGCAAGTCTTTCTTTCTCATTGCCCTGGAGAAGGTGGCGGTGAGCCGCCTTGTTAACCGCTGCGGTCTGTGTGGAATCTCGCTGGGCCATTCCAGGGGACCGTTAAATTTGACCACATTGCTGTGGGTCTGGAGTCACCTAGCGGCCAGACCGGGTAAGGGCAGCAGATTTCCTTCCCTAAAGGAGCATCAGTGACCCAGATGGGTTTTTAACAACATATCTGGTAGTTTCATGCTCACCATTATTGACTCTAGCATTGTTCCAGATTTATTTAATTGATAATTCCACAGTTTGTGTGGGGGGGATTTGAACTCGTGTCTCTTGATCATTAGCCCAGGGCTAGCCTGCGTGGTTGTGTCGGAGGGTCGTGAGCCTCCCGCCTCCCGCGATCAGCCACGATCTGAGTGAACGGTCTCGAGGGGGCCGTACAGCCGACTCCTGTTCCTATTAATGTTCTTACCTTGTGTACTGGAGGGTGACCAGCACTTGGTGAAGGTGTGAGAGTCCGTGCCTTCAGGAGCAGCGGAGGAAACACTTTTTTTGAAAGCTGCTTTTTAAAAAAAAAAGCAAATCTGAAGTTGTGTGTGTAAATGAAATGTCCCTCCACAGGCCCGCTTCGAATCGCAGCGTGTCAAGAGCGAGACGGAGTTTAAGGTGGCCCTGGAGCAGCAGGTGACGGAGCGTGTGACCACGCTGCACGAAGACAGCGCCCGTCAGACAGCGGCGGTACGAGAACAGCACAGGTAGGCGCAGCTCCAGCACGCTGGGCGCACTCCTGTGGTTCATGGGTATCGCCGGTGCAGACAGTGTTCCCGGGAGTGGGAAAGTGATCCTCGGCCTTTTCCTACTGGGCTCAGTCACTGGTGAACGAACCATCAGAAGATCCCATCACCCCCTGTGCTCACTGCCCCGTGTCCTAACTCGCACCGAGTCCCGCTCACCCATCACCCCCTGTGCTCACTGCCCCGTGTCCTAACTCACACCCAGTCCCGCTCACCCATCACCCGCTGTGCTCGCTGCCCCGTGTCCTAACTCTCACCCAGTTCCGCTCACCCATCACCCCCTGTGCCCCGTGTCCTAACTCACACCGGGTCCCACTCACCCATCACCCCCTGTGCTCACTGCTCCGTGTCCTAACTCGCACCCAGTCCCACTCACCCATCACCCCCTGTGCCCCGTGTCCTAACTCACACCAAGTCCCACTCACCCATCACCCCCTGTGCTCGCTGCCCCGTGTCCTAACTCACACCCAGTCCCACTCACCCATCACCCACTGTGCTCGCTGTCCCGTGTCGTAACTCACACCCAGTCCCACTCACCTATCACCCCCTGTGCTCACTGCCCCGTGTCCTAACTCGCACCCAGTCCTGCTCACCCATCACCCCCTGTGCTCACTGCCCCGTGTCCTAACTCACACCCAGTCCCACTCACCCATCACCCCCTGTGCCCCGTGTCCTAACTCACACCCAGTCCCACTCACCCATCACCCACTGTGCTCACTGCCCCGTGTCCTAACTCGCACCCAGTCCCACTCACCTATCACCCCCTGTGCTCGCTGCCCCGTGTCCTAACTCGCACCGAGTCCCACTCACCCATCACCCCCTGTGCTCGCTGCCCCGTGTCCTAACTCACACCGAGTCCCATTCACCCATCACCCCCTGTGCTCACTGCCCCATGTCCTAATTCGCACCCAGTCCCACTCACCCATCACCCCCTGTGCTCGCTGCCCCATGTCCTAATTCGCACCCAGTCCCACTCACCCATCACCCCCTGTGCTCGCTGCCCCATGTCCTAACTCGCATCCAGTCCCGCTCACCCATCACCCCCTGTGCTCACTGCCCCGTGTCCTAACTCGCACCCAGTCCCGCTCACCCATCACCCCCTGTGCTCACTGCCCCGTGTCCTAACTCGCACCCAGTCCCGCTCACCCATCACCCCCTGTGCTCGCTGCCCCCTGTCCTAACTCGCACCCAGTCCCACTTATCTCATCCTTATTTTCAAATCCCTCCATGGCCCTCGCCCCTCCCTATCTCTGTAATCTCCTCCAGCCCCACAGCCCCCCGAGATGTCTGCACTCCTCTAATTCTGCCCTCCTGACCATCCCTGATTATAATTGCTCCACCATCGGTGGCCGTGCCTTCTGTTGCCTGGGCCCCAAGCTCTGGAACTCCCTCCCTGAACCTCTCCACCTCTCTCTCCTCCTTTTAAGACGCTCCTTAAAACCGACCTCTTTTGGTCATCTGCCCTAATTTCTTCTTATGCGGCTCGGTGTGAAGTTTTTGTCTATAACACTCCTATGAAGCACCTTGGGACGTTTCACTATGTTAAAGTCGCTATATAAATATAGGTTGTTTCGAAAGACCACTAGTTTAAAAAACTAACTTTGTGACTGAACTCTTTCCTCGGCTACAGATAGTGCCCATATTTTGACACTGATTTTATTTTTCACTGCACATAGGAAGCAGATCATGGAACTGACTGGACAGCACGAGCAGGAGCTGGGCAAGCAGCTCGGGGGGTTCAAGTCGGAATTGCAGGACCGCGAGGAGAAGCATCGGCGAATGATTGAGAGTTACGAGCTAAGGTAGCTGATCTTTTCAAACATTTTCTTCTTGTTCCCAGCTACAGGCCCCCGCCCTCCCTCTCCATCGAAGGAAAGATTGGCTCAAGTCGCTATGTGTAAGCCGTGGCTCAGTGGTTGTCACCCTCGCCTCTGAGTCTGAAGGTTGTGGGTTCAAGACCCGCTCCGGGAACTTGAGCACACAAGAAAATCTAAGCAAATGCTCCCAGTGCTGTGCTGAGGTAGTGCTGTACTGTCGGAGGGGCAGTACTGTCGGAGCGCCGCATTGTCGGAGGGGCAGTACTGAGGGAGCACTGCACTGTCGGAGGGGCAGTACTGTCGGAGGGGCAGTACTGTCGGAGGGGCAGTACTGTCGGAGGGGCGGTACTGTCGGAGGGGCGGTACTGTCGGAGGGGCGGTACTGTCGGAGGGGCGGTACTGTCGGAGGGGCGGTACTGTCGGAGGGGCGGTACTGTCGGAGGGGCGGTACTGTCGGAGGGGCGGTACTGTCGGAGGGGCGGTACTGTCGGAGGGGCGGTACTGTCGGAGGGGCGGTAGTGTCGGAGGGGCGGTAGTGTCGGAGGGGCGGTAGTGTCGGAGGGGCGGTAGTGTCGGAGGGGCGGTAGTGTCGGAGGGGCGGTAGTGTCGGAGGGGCGGTAGTGTCGGAGGGGCGGTAGTGTCGGAGGGGCGGTAGT
Source organism: Pristiophorus japonicus (assembly GCF_044704955.1). Lineage (NCBI taxonomy): Eukaryota > Metazoa > Chordata > Chondrichthyes > Pristiophoridae > Pristiophorus > Pristiophorus japonicus. Next base: position 96,871,266 of record NC_091996.1, read on the forward strand.
GTCGGAGGGGCGGTACTGTCGGAGGGGCGGTACTGTCGGAGGGGCGGTACTGTCGGAGGGGCGGTACTGTCGGAGGGGCGGTACTGTCGGAGGGGCGGTACTGTCGGAGGGGCGGTACTGTCGGAGGGGCGGTACTGTCGGAGGGGCGGTACTGTCGGAGGGGCGGTACTGTCGGAGGGGCGGTACTGTCGGAGGGGCGGTACTGTCGGAGGGGCGGTACTGTCGGAGGGGCGGTACTGTCGGAGGGGCGGTACTGTCGGAGGGGCGGTACTGTCGGAGGGGCGGTACTGTCGGAGGGGCGGTACTGTCGGAGGGGCGGTACTGTCGGAGGGGCGGTACTGTCGGAGGGGCGGTACTGTCGGAGGGGCGGTACTGTCGGAGGGGCGGTACTGTCGGAGGGGCGGTACTGTCGGAGGGGCGGTACTGTCGGAGGGGCGGTACTGTCGGAGGGGCGGTACTGTCGGAGGGGCGGTACTGTCGGAGGGGCGGTACTGTCGGAGGGGCGGTACTGTCGGAGGGGCGGTACTGTCGGAGGGGCGGTACTGTCGGAGGGGCGGTACTGTCGGAGGGGCGGTACTGTCGGAGGGGCGGTACTGTCGGAGGGGCGGTACTGTCGGAGGGGCGGTACTGTCGGAGGGGCGGTACTGTCGGAGGGGCGGTACTGTCGGAGGGGCGGTACTGTCGGAGGGGCGGTACTGTCGGAGGGGCGGTACTGTCGGAGGGGCGGTACTGTCGGAGGGGCGGTACTGTCGGAGGGGCGGTACTGTCGGAGGGGCGGTACTGTCGGAGGGGCGGTACTGTCGGAGGGGCGGTACTGTCGGAGGGGCGGTACTGTCGGAGGGGCGGTACTGTCGGAGGGGCGGTACTGTCGGAGGGGCGGTACTGTCGGAGGGGCGGTACTGTCGGAGGGGCGGTACTGTCGGAGGGGCGGTACTGTCGGAGGGGCGGTACTGTCGGAGGGGCGGTACTGTCGGAGGGGCGGTACTGTCGGAGGGGCGGTACTGTCGGAGGGGCGGTACTGTCGGAGGGGCGGTACTGTCGGAGGGGCGGTACTGTCGGAGGGGCGGTACTGTCGGAGGGGCGGTACTGTCGGAGGGGCGGTACTGTCGGAGGGGCGGTACTGTCGGAGGGGCGGTACTGTCGGAGGGGCGGTACTGTCGGAGGGGCGGTACTGTCGGAGGGGCGGTACTGTCGGAGGGGCGGTACTGTCGGAGGGGCGGTACTGTCGGAGGGGCGGTACTGTCGGAGGGGCGGTACTGTCGGAGGGGCGGTACTGTCGGAGGGGCGGTACTGTCGGAGGGGCGGTACTGTCGGAGGGGCGGTACTGTCGGAGGGGCGGTACTGTCGGAGGGGCGGTACTGTCGGAGGGGCGGTACTGTCGGAGGGGCGGTACTGTCGGAGGGGCGGTACTGTCGGAGGGGCGGTACTGTCGGAGGGGCGGTACTGTCGGAGGGGCGGTACTGTCGGAGGGGCGGTACTGTCGGAGGGGCGGTACTGTCGGAGGGGCGGTACTGTCGGAGGGGCGGTACTGTCGGAGGGGCGGTACTGTCGGAGGGGCGGTACTGTCGGAGGGGCGGTACTGTCGGAGGGGCGGTACTGTCGGAGGGGCGGTACTGTCGGAGGGGCGGTACTGTCGGAGGGGCGGTACTGTCGGAGGGGCGGTACTGTCGGAGGGGCGGTACTGTCGGAGGGGCGGTACTGTCGGAGGGGCGGTACTGTCGGAGGGGCGGTACTGTCGGAGGGGCGGTACTGTCGGAGGGGCGGTACTGTCGGAGGGGCGGTACTGTCGGAGGGGCGGTACTGTCGGAGGGGCGGTACTGTCGGAGGGGCGGTACTGTCGGAGGGGCGGTACTGTCGGAGGGGCGGTACTGTCGGAGGGGCGGTACTGTCGGAGGGGCGGTACTGTCGGAGGGGCGGTACTGTCGGAGGGGCGGTACTGTCGGAGGGGCGGTACTGTCGGAGGGCCGCACTGTCGGAGGGGCGGTACTGTCGGAGGGCCGCACTGTCGGAGGGGCGGTACTGAGGGAGCGCCGCACTGTCGGAGGGGCGGTACTGAGGGAGCGCCGCACTGTCGGAGGGGCGGTACTGAGGGAGCGCCCCACTGTCGGAGGGGCGGTACTGAGGGAGCGCCCCACTGTCGGAGGGGCGGTACTGAGGGAGCGCCGCACTGTCGGAGGGGCGGTACTGAGGGAGCGCCGCACTGTCGGAGGGGCGGTACTGAGGGACCGCCGCACTGTCGGAGGGGCGGTACTGAGGGAGCGCCCCACTGTCGGAGGGGCGGTACTGAGGGAGCGCCCCACTGTCGGAGGGGCAGTACTGAGGGAGCGCCGCACTGTTCGAGCTGCCTTCTTTGAAATGTTAAACAGAGTTCCTGTCTGCCCTCTCAGGTGGCCGTAAAAATTCCGTGACCTCTCTATTTTGATGAGCAGGGGAGTTCTCCCCGGTGTCCTGGGGCCAATATGTGTCCTTCAAACAACATCACTAAAACAGATTATCCGGGTCATTATCACACTGCTGTGTGTGGGAGCTTGCTGTGCGCAAATTGGCTGCTGCATTTCCCACATTCGAACAGCGACTGCACTTTTAAATTTAAACAAAAGGCTGTGAAGCGCTTTGCGCCGACCTGCGGGTGGCGAAAGGCGCTATCTAAATGCAGGTTGTTTGTGTGGGCGTCGGCTGCAGGTTGGCGAAGGGGCAAGAGGAGACTGGCCGAGTGCTGGCGGTGAAGAGGCAGCTGGAGATACAGCGTGGCGAGATGGTGACCAAGCTACAGACCATGATGCAGGCCCACTGGAACGAGGCGCTCAAGGTGCTGATGACCGAAAACCCGGCCCACGGGCACCAGAAGCCGGCGGTAAGTGATTGAGAGACGTCGCGCGTCCCAACCCCCGACCACTCCGGCTCCGAATCAACGATCGCTGTAAGCTGTGCAGTCGCGCAGAGACCCGGGGAACCTGCGCAGTGGCTCAATGGCTTTTCACCAAGAACCGCATCGCGCTGAATGGGCGATGCTGCCTCTTGAAGGGACCGCTCTGGTCCAAAGGAATTACAGGCAGCATTTCTCCCAGCTCTCAGCCGTGGCTCAGTGGGTCACACTCTCGCCTCCTGAGACAGAAGGTCGTGGCTTCGAGTCCCACTCCAGGGACCTGAGCACAAAACAAATCCAGGCTGACACTCCCAGTGCAGTGCTGAGGGAGCCCCGCGCTGTCGGAGGGGCAGTACTGAAGGAGTGCCGCACTGTCGGAGGGGCAGTGCTGAGGGAGCGCCGCACTGTCGGAGGGGCAGTACTGAGGGAGCCCCGCGCTGTCGGAGGGGCAGTGCTGAGGGAGCGCCGCACTGTCGGAGGGGCCGTACTGAGGGAGCCCCGTGCTGTCGGAGGGGCAGTACTGAGGGAGCCCCGCGCTGTCGGAGGGGCGATGCTGAGGGAGCGCCGCGCTGTCGGAGGGGCCGTGCTGAGGGAGCCCCGCGCTGTCGGAGGGGCAGTGCTGAGGCAGCCCCGCATTGTCGGAGGGGCCGTCTTTTGGATGAGACGTTGAACCGAGGCCCCGTCTGCCCTCGAGTGGATGTAAAAGATCCCATGGCTACTAATTCGAAGAGCTGGGGAGTTATCCAATATTTATCCCTCAATCAACATAACGATAAAATAGATTATCCGGTCATTATCACAGTGCTGTGTGTGGGAGCTTGCTGTGCGCAAGTTGGCTGCCGCGTTTCCCATATTACAACAGTGATTATATTCCAAAAGTACCTCATTGGCTGTAAAGCGCTTTTAAACGTCGGGTGGTTGTGAAGGGCGCTATATAAATCCAAGTCTTTTTCATGGCTCTCCGACAATGATGCAAGATTCTTGCGGTGACATTGAACAACAGGGAAGGTTGAACAGGCTGGGTCTATTTCCCCTCCGAGAGAAGGCTGCGGACTGACCTGATAGAGGGCTTTAAAATTCTGAAGGGGTTCGATAGGATTGACGGAGATGTTTCCACTTGTGGGGCAGACCAGATCGTGGGGCCATCAATATCAGACAGTCACCCAGAAATCCAATGGGGAATTCAGGAGAAACCTCTTTCCCCAGAGAGCGGTGAGAATGTGGAACTCGCTGCCACAGGGAGGGGTTGAGGTGAATAGTATCGATGCATTTAAGGGGAGGCTGGATAAACACATGAGGGGGAAAGAAATAGAAGGAGATGGTGATGGGGTGAGATGGAGAGGGGTGGGAGGGGGCTGGTGTGGAGCATAAACCCCGGCACGGAGCGGTAGGGCCCAGTGGCCTCTCTGTGCCGTACACTCGATGTAAAAGGTGTGATCCTGGTGCTTACTGTGTTCATCACTGCTCTGCCATGGTTGGACTTATTGAGTGTCAAAACTCCTGGAATCATTTTAATTCCATCCATAGCTGTAGAAACGCTATTCCTGGAGTAGGTGTGGGCTGCTTCTAATTATTGCAAAGGGGATGGAGTATAAATGCAGGGAAGTCCTGCTACAACTGTACAGGGTGTTGGTGAGGCCACACCTGGAGTACTGCATGCAGTTTTGGCCTCCTTATTTAAGGGGAGATATACTTGGATTGGAGGCAGTTCAGAGAAGGTTCACTCGGTTGATTCCTGGGATGAAGGGGTTGTCTTATGAAAAAAGGTTGAGCGGGTTGGGCCTGTACTCCTTGGAGTTTAGAAGAATGAGAGGGGATCGTAATGAAACGTATAAGATTCTGAGGGGGCTGGACAGGGTCGATGCAGAGAGGATGTTTCCCCTCGTGGGGGAATCTAGAACTAGGGGGCATGGTTTCAGAATAAGGGGTTGCCCATTTAAAACGGAAATTTCTTCTGAGGGTTGTGAATCTGTGGAATTCTCTGCCCCAGAGAGCTGAGGAGGCTGGGTCATTGAATACATAGAAGGTGGAGATACAGATTTTTGAACGATAAGGGAGTCGAGGGTTATGGGGAGCGAGCGGGGAAGTGGAGTTGAGGCCAGGATAAGATCGGCCATGATATTGAATGGCGGAGCAGGTTCGAGGGGCCGAATGGCCGACTCCTGCTCCGATTTGTTGTCTCTGCACCGCTCTCCCTCCAAAAGCACTTGGCACTGCTGGGATAGTACATTCATGGTGAACTGTGTGTTTTGTTACATCGTTGTTTTTTCTGTGCTGGGCGAGGTCCCGGTTCTAACGGTGCCTCGTTTGTGTGTCCTGCAGCAATCCATCCTTCATTACCACGAGGTCCCTGTCTATCGAGAGCTCAACAGGACGTTGTCTACCTCGGGGACTGCGGCTGGGACCAGCATGCCGACCGGCGATTGCGATCTCTCGTCCTCCTCCGGCGTGCCGTTCGCGGTCCCGGCCTCGGAGACCAGCCGGCTGGAGCCTTCCTTCGACGGGGGCGGTGGCCCTCGGGCCCCTGGGAACCTGGTCAAACTGGGGCCCCCCGAGCAGCCGGCTTGGGCCGGCCGGCCCCGGTGCGAGCCGCCTCCCGATCGGGCGCTCTCCGGCGGCGGGACGGACAGCGGGCCACTGCCGGCCGGCCACCGCGAGAGCGCCGACCTGTGCGCCCAGGCCGCCTGCCGCCCGTTGGCCTCCTTTCCGCAGGCCATCCCCCTGCAGCCGGCGGTGCAGGCCTCAACTCGACGCGCGGTGACCGCCGACTGGACCACGGGCCGCTGCGTCGCCGCCGAAGCGCCGCGCCCCGCCTCCAAGCGCGAGCACCGCCCGCAGCCGCAGCCCGCCGATCCCTGGGCCTCCTCGTACGCCGGGCAGAGCCACAACCAGTCAGCCATGTTCCCGCTCCTCACCGACACCCGCTCCTTGGACGAGCTCAGCCAGCTCCTGAACTACAGCTTCCTCAGCCACGCCAGCTTCCACCCTCTCGAGCCCCAGGCCGACGAGACCATGACCGCAGGTAAAGCGAAGGGTCCGACTGCCGGAGGTGCTCGACAGGGTAGTGCGCGCGCGCTCTCGTCTCCCAAGTCGGGACACCCCGGGTTCGGGTCTCGCATCAAGGGACTTGAACTCAACATCCAGGGACCGTGCTGAGGGAGTGCCGCACTGTCGGAGGGGCAGTACTGAGGGAGTGCCGCACTGTCAGAGGGGCAGTACTGAGGGAGCGGCGCACTGTCGGAGGGGCAGTACTGAGGGAGCGCCGCACTGTCGGAGGGGCAGTGCTGAGGGAGCGCCGCACTGTCGGAGGGGCAGTACTGAGGGAGCGCCGCACTGTCGGAGGGGCAGTATTGAGGGAGCCCCGCACTGTCGGAGGGGCAGTACTGAGGGAGTGCCGCACTGTCGGAGGGGCAGTGCTGAGGGAGTGCCGCACTGTCGGAGGGGCAGTGCTGAGGGAGTGCCGCACTGTCGGAGGGGCAGTACTGAGGGAGTGCCGCACTGTCGGAGGGGCAGTGCTGAGGGAGTGCCGCACTGTCGGAGGGGCAGTGCTGAGGGAGTGCCGCACTGTCGGAGGGGCAGTGCTGAGGGAGTGCCGCACTGTCGGAGGGGCAGTACTGAGGGAGTGCCGCACTGTCAGAGGGGCAGTACTGAGGGAGCGCCGCACTGTCGGAGGGGCAATGCTGAGGGAACGGGGCAATGCTGAGGGAACGTCGCACTGTCGGAGGGGCAGTACTGAGGGAGTGCCGCACTGTCGGAGGGGCAATGCTGAGGGAGCGCCGCACTGTCGGAGGGGCAGTACTGAGGGAGCGCCGCACTGTCGGAGGGGCAGTTCTGAGGGAGCGCCGCACTGTCGGAGGGGCAGTACTGAGGGAGCGCCGCACTGTCGGAGGGGCAGTACTGAGGGAGCGGCGCACTGTCGGAGGGGCAGTACTGAGGGAGCGCCGCACTGTCGGAGGGGCAGTACTGAGGGAGCGCCGCACTGTCGGAGGGGCAGTACTGAGGGAGCGCCGCACTGTCGGAGGGGCAGTACTGAGGAAGCGGCGCACTGTCGGAGGGGCAGTGCTGAGGGAGTGGCGCACTGTCGGAGGGGCAGTACTGAGGGAGTGCCGCACTGTCGGAGGGGCAGTACTGAGGGAGCGCCGCACTGTCGGAGGGGCAGTACTGAGGGAGTGCCGCACTGTCGGAGGGGCAGTACTGAGGGAGTGGCGCACTGTGGGAGGGGCAGTACTGAGGGAGCGGCGCACTGTCGGAGGGGCAGTACTGAGGGAGTGGCGCACTGTCGGAGGGGCAGTACTGAGGGAGCGCCGCACTGTCGGAGGGGCAATGCTGAGGGGACGGGGCAATGCTGAGGGAACGTCGCACTGTCGGAGGGGCAGTACTGAGGGAGCGCCGCACTGTCGGAGGGGCAGTACTGAGGGAGTGGCGCACTGTCGGAGGGGCAGTACTGAGGGAGCGGCGCACTGTCGGAGGGGCAGTACTGAGGGAGCGGCGCTATGATGATGTCGACTGGTGAGGAGACATTGCCCTGCCCCGCCCTCTAAAAGCTGTGTGATACTGAAAGGGATAGTGCGGGAGTTTGGGGTGACCTGTGTCGACGGAGTTCATTTCCCCCATGTTCTCCCTACAGCTCCCGGCCCCCACGCGGCCGATCTGGCCGAGCACCCGTTCACCGACGATGCCGAGGACAGTGGGCACGCCCAGTATCAGTCGGTCAACGAGGGAGGAACCATCCAGGACGGCAGCTTCGAATCGTCGGGGGGGCTGTCCTTCCAGGACCACAGCTCGCAGAGCGGCGAGCTCCAGTATTACATCCAGATGGTAGGTGGGCACTCTGTGAAAGCAACCCTTGGCTCTCCAGCACAGAGCCGTGGATCAGTGGGCAACTCTCTCGCCTCGGAGTCAGAAGGTTGTGGGTTCAAGTCCCACTCCAGGGACTTGAGCACAAAAATCCAGGCTGACACTCCCAGTGCAGTACTGAGGGACCGCCGTACTGTCGGAGGGGCAGCACTGAGGGAGCGCCGCACTGTCGGAGGGGCAGTGCTGAGGGAGCGCTGCACTGTCGGAGGGGCAGTACTGAGGGAGCGCCGCACTGTCGGAGGGGCAGTACTGAGGGAGCGCCGCACTGTCGGAGGGGCAGTACTGAGGGAGCGCCGCACTGTCGGAGGGGCAGTGCTGAGGGAGCGCTGCACTGTCGGAGGGGCAGTACTGAGGGAGCGCCGCACTGTCGGAGGGGCAGTACTGAGGGAGCGCCGCACTGTCGGAGGGGCAGTGCTGAGGGAGCGCTGCACTGTCGGAGGGGCAGTACTGAGGGAGCGCCGCACTGTCGGAGGGGCAGTACTGAGGGAGCGCCGCACTGTCGGAGGGGCAGTGCTGAGGGAGAACCGCACTGTCGGAGGGGCAGTACTGAGGGAGCACCGCACTGTCGGAGGGGCAGTACTGAGGGAGCCCCGCACTGTCGGAGGGGCAGTGCTGAGGGAGCCCCTCACTGTCGGAGGGGCAGTACTGAGGGAGCACCACACTGTCGGAGGGGCAGTACTGAGGGAGCACCACACAGTCGGAGGGGCAGTACTGAGGGAGCACCACACAGTTGGAGGGGCAGTGCTGAGGGAGCACCACACAGTCGGAGGGGCAGTGCTGAGGGAGCGCCGCACTGTCGGAGGGGCAGTGCTGAGGGAGCGCCGCACTGTCGGAGGGGCAGTACTGAGGGAGCGCCGCACTGTCGGAGGGGCAGTACTGAGGGAGCGCCGCACTGTCGGAGGGGCAGTACTGAGGGAGCACCACACAGTCGGAGGGGCAGTACTGAGGGAGCACCACACAGTCGGAGGGGGAGTGCTGAGGGAGCACCACACAGTCGGAGGGGCAGTGCTGAGGGAGCACCACACAGTCGGAGGGGCAGTGCTGAGGGAGCGCCGCACTGTCGGAGGGGCAGTGCTGAGGGAGCGCCGCACTGTCGGAGGGGCAGTACTGAGGGAGCGCCGCACTGTCGGAGGGGCCGTCTTTCGGATGAGACGTTAAACCGAGGCCCCGTTTGCCCCCTCGGGTGGATGTAAAAGATCCCATGGTAATATTTAGAAGAGGAAAGGGGGGAGTTATGAGGATAGGTTGAGTAGATTGGTCTATACACATTGGAGTTCAGAAGAATGAGAGGTGATCTTATCGAAATATATAAGATAATGAGAGGGCACGACAAGGTGGATGCAGAGAGGAAACTCATAGGGGAAACTAAAACTAGGGGCATAGTTTCAGAATAAGGGGCCGCCACTTTTAAGACGGAGATGAGGAGGAATTTCTTCTCTCAGAGGGCCGTAAACCTGTGGAATTCTCTGCCCCAGAGAGCTGTGGAGGCTGGGTCAGTGAATATATTTAAGGTGGAGAGAGAGAGATTTTTGAGCGATAAGGGAGTGAAGGGTTATGGGGAGCGGGCGGGGAAGTGGAGCTGAGTCCATGATCGGATCAGCCACGATCGTATTGAATGGTGGAGCGCGCTCGAGGGTACCGAATGGCCGACTCCTGCTCCTAATTCTGATGTTCTCAACCAAAGAACAACGAGGTGACCAACCAGAACGGAGCTCGATGCCCGATTGACAGCTGGGGGCAGCTGCCCGCGGGGAGTTATCCGCGCGCTTTGGGGGCGGAGGGGTACGGTGTCGATCTGAGCAAAGACGGGTCGGGGGAAGATTTTCCCGCCAAGCCAGCGGCAGCCTCTTGTGTTGTTCACTCTGTCGACACTTCGATGTTCTCTCTGTCGCAGCTCTTAGACCGATCGCCCGGAGATCCTGTGGAAAGCAGTGCCGACACGGAGAAGCCCAACCCAGCGCAGCTCGACACAACGTCCCAGCCAGGTAAAGGGGGCCCTGCGCTGATCCGGTGTCTCACACGCCCTTCAGTTTGTCCCGTTTCTCTCCTGAGGGCACTGACGGTTGATGGGGCACGATGCCACCAGCAGTGACCGCTGCTTCTCTCCAGCCCCTCCTCTACTATTTGCAAATCATGGAGATAATCACTGAAATTAGCCCGCTCCATCTCAAGCGGGTTAAAAAGAGTCCCTTGCTGTGGCTTCCTCAGGCTCTGAAATGTTTCTCCTGTGGATCAGTGGGTAGCTCTCTCGCCTCGGAGTCAGGAGGTCGTGGGTTCAAGTCCCACTCCAGGGACCTGAGCACAAAAATTTAGGCTGACACTCCCAGTGCAGTGCTGAGGGAGCACCGCACTGTCGGAGGGGCAGTGCTGAGGGAGTGCTGCACTGTCAGAGGGGCAGTGCTGAGGGAGTGCTGCACTGTCGGAGGGGCAGTGCTGAGGGAGCACCGCACTGTCGGAGGGGCAGTGCTGAGGGAGCACCGCACTGTCGGAGGGGCAGTGCTGAAGGAGCGCCGCACTGTCGGAGGGGCAGTGCTGAGGGAGTCCTGCACTGTCGGAGGGGCAGTACTGAGGGAGCACCACACTGTCGGAGGGGCAGTACTGAGGGAGCACCACACTGTCGGAGGGGCAGTGCTGAGGGAGCCCCGCACTGTCGGAGGGGCAGTGCTGAGGGAGCCCCGCACTGTCGGAGGTGCCATCTTTCAGATGAGACATCAAACCGAGGCCCCATCTGCCCCCTCAAGTGGTCGTAAAAGATCCCATGGCACTATTTCAAAGCAGAGCAGGGGAGTTCTCCCCGGTGTCCTGGGGCCAATATTTATCCCTCAACCAACATCACTAAAACAGATGATCTGGTCATTACCACATCGCTGTGTGTGGGAGCTTGCTGTGCACAAATTGGCGTTTCCCACATTACAACGGTGACTACACTCTAAAAGTACTTCATTGGCTGTAAAGCGCTTTGAGATGTCCGGTGGTCGTGAAAGGTGCTGTATAAATGCAAGTCTCTTCCCTTTCAGGAGGCTCTCCAGTTTTGCGGGATCGCTCCAACCTCCGGGAGAACGTCAGGCCCCAGCCACCAGGGCAGTTACTGGCTGCGCAAAGCGGCAAAATCACCAGCAGCGCCGTGCAGAAGGTGAAGATCGATCCCGCGGAGGCTGCCCCCTTGCAGCAAGGATTTGCACCCCAAAGCCCTCAGAAATCAGGTGAGAGTGCGGCGTGTGAGCGAGGGGGAGGGGGAGGGGGAGAGGGAGAGTGCGCCATGTGAGCGAGGGGGAGAGCACGGCGTGTGAGAGAGGGAGAGAGAGAGTGCGGCGTGTGAGCGAGAGAGAGGGAGAGAGAGAGTGTGCCGTGTGAGCGAGGGAGAGAGAGAGAGAGAGTGCGCTGTGTGAGCGAGAGAGAGGGAGAGAGAGAGTGTGCCGTGTGAGCGAGGGAGAGAGCATGGCGAGGGAGAGAGGGAGAGAGAGAGTGCGGCGTGTGAGCGAGAGAGAGGGAGAGAGAGAGTGTGCCGTGTGAGCGAGGGAGAGAGAGAGAGAGAGAGAGAGAGCACGGTGTGTGAGCGAGGGAGAGTGCGGCGTGTGAGCGAAGGAGAGTGTGGCGTGTGAGCGAGGGAGAGAGGGAGAATGTGGCGTGTGAGGGAGAGAGAGAGAGTGCGCTGTGTGAGCGAGGGAGAGAGCATGGCGAGGGAGAGAGGGAGAGAGAGACCACGGCGTGTGAGCGAGGGAGAGAGAGAGTGCGGCGTGTGAGAGGGAGAGAGAGAGGGGGGAGAGCACGGCGTGTGAGCGAAGGAGAGTGCGGCGTGTGAGCGAGGGAGAGAGGGAGAATGCGGCGTGTGAGCGAGGGAGAGTGTGGCGTGTGAGGGAGAGGGAGAGTGCGGCGTGTGAGCGAGGGAGAGTGCGGCGTGTGAGCGAGGGAGAGTGCGGCGTGTGAGCGAGGGAGAGTGCGGCGTGTAAGCGAAGGAGAGAGGGAGAGTGCGGCGTGTGAGGGAGAGAGGGAGAGTGCGGCGGGAGAGGGAGAGTGCGGCGTGTGAGGGAGAGGGAGAGTGCGGCGTGTGAGCGAGGGAGAGTGCGGCGTGTGAGCGAGGGGAGAGTGCGGCGTGTAAGCGAGGGAGAGTGCGGCGTGTAAGCGAAGGAGAGAGGGAGAATGCGGCGTGTGAGGGAGAGGGAGAGGTGTGGCGGGAGAGGGAGAGTGCGCGTGTGAGCGAGGGAGAGTGCGGCGTGTGAGCGAGGGAGAGTGCGGCGTGTAAGCGAAGGAGAGAGGGAGAATGCGGCGTGTGAGCGAGGGAGAGTGCAGCGTGTGAGCGAGGGAGAGTGCGGCGTGTGAGCGAGAGGGAGAGTGCGGCGTGTGAGCGAGGGAGAGTGCGGCGTGTGAGCGAGGGAGAGAGGGAGAGTGCGGCGTGTGAGCGAGGGAGAGTGCGGCGTGTGAGCGAGGGAGAGTGCGGCGTGTGAGCGAGGGAGAGAGGGAGAATGCGGCGTGTGAGCGAAGGAGAGTGCGCCGTGTAAGCGAAGGAGAGGGAGAGTGCGGCGCGTGAGCGAGGGAGAGTGCGGCGTGTGAGCGAAGGAGAGTGTGGCGTGTGAGCGAGGGAGAGAGGGAGAATGCTGCGTGTGAGAGAGGGAGAGTGCGCCGTGTAAGCGAGGGAGAGTGCGGCGTGTGAGCGAGAGGGAGAGGGAGAGTGCGGCGTGTGAGCGAGGGAGTGCGGCGTGTGAGCGAGAGGGAGAGGGCGAGGGAGAGTGCGGCGTGTGAGCGAGGGAGAGTGCGGCGTGTGAGCGAGGGAGAGTGCGGCGTGTGAGCGAAGGAGTGTGTGGCATGTGAGCGAGGGAGAGAGGGAGAATGCGGCGTGTGAGCGGGGGAGAGGGAAAGTGCGGCGTGTGAGCGAGGGAGTGCGGCGTGTGAGCGAGAGGGAGAGGGAGAGTGCGGCGTGTGAGCGAGGGAGAGTGCGGCGTGTGAGCGAAGGAGTGTGTGGCATGTGAGCGAGGGAGAGAGGGAGAATGCGGCGTGTGAACGAGGGAGAGAGAGAGAGAGTGCGCTGTGTGAGCGAGGGAGAGAGCACGGCGTGTGAGCGAGGGAGAGGGAGAGAGAGACCACGGCGTGTGAGCGAGGGAGAGAGAGAGTGCGGCGTGTGAGAGGGAGAGAGAGAGGGGGAGAGCACGGCGTGTGAGCGAAGGAGAGTGCGGCGTGTGAGCGAGGGAGAGAGGGAGAATGCGGCGTGTGAGCGAGGGAGAGTGCGCCGTGTGAGAGAGGGAGAGTGTGGCGTGTGAGCGAGGGAGAGAGGGAGAATGCGGCGTGTGAGCGAGGGAGAGTGCGCCGTGTGAGAGAGGGAGAGTGCGGCGTGTGAGCGAGGGAGAGTGCGGCGTGTGAGCGAAGGAGAGTGTGGCGTGTGAGCGAGGGAGAGAGGGAGAATGCGGCGTGTGAGAGAGGGAGAGTGCGCCGTGTGAGAGAGGGAGAGTGCGCCGTGTAAGCGAGGGAGAGTGCGCCGTGTGAGAGAGGGAGAGTGCGCCGTGTAAGCGAGGGAGAGTGCGGCGTGTGAGCGAGAGGGAGAGTGCGGCGTGTGAGCGAGGGAGAGTGCGGCGTGTGAGCGAGAGGGAGAGTGCGGCGTGTGAGCGAGGGAGAGTGCGGCGTGTGAGCGAGGGAGAGTGCGGCGTGTGAGCGAGAGGGAGAGTGCGGCGTGTGAGCGAGAGGGAGAGTGCGGCGTGTGAGCGAGGGAGAGTGCGGCGTGTGAGCGAAGGAGAGTGTGGCGTGTGAGCGAAGGAGAGTGTGGCGTGTGAGAGAGGGAGAGTGCGGCGTGTGAGCGTGTGAGAGAGGGAGAGTGCGGCGTGTGAGCGAGAGGGAGAGTGCGGCGTGTGAGAGAGGGAGAGTGCGGCGTGTGAGCGTGTGAGAGAGGGAGAGTGCGGCGTGTGAGCGTGTGAGAGAGGGAGAGTGCGGCGTGTGAGCGAGGGAGAGTGCGCCGTGTAAGCGTGTGAGCGAGGGAGAGTGCGGCGTGTGAGCGAGAGGGAGAGTGCGGCGTGTGAGAGAGGGAGAGTGCGGCGTGTGAGCGTGTGAGCGAGGGAGAGTGCGGCGTGTGAGCGAGAGGGAGAGTGCGGCGTGTGAGAGAGGGAGAGTGCCTGTCACACTATCCGGTCGCCTCCAAAGAGCTTTCCAGCCAATGAAGATACAGGGACGGGCGAGACTATGGAAGTGCCTGTGAACAAGGATGGGAAGTTTGAAAGCTGTTGTCAGAGGCTGTACTTTTCCCTTTGTACTGTAGGGTTGGGAGGAGTGCTGTCGCCCAAGCAGATCACACAACTCTCCAGGCTGCTGAGCTTGCACCACAACACCTCCGACCGACCGGCACCAACCATGGACGAGCTCCTCACCTACCTCAGGGACATCCAGCAGAACGGGTTCGTACAAGACTCTCGCTCTGGCTCTCTCTGGCTCTGTCGCTCTCTCTGGCTCTGTCGCTCTCTCTGGCTCTGTCGCTCTCCCTGGCTCTGTCGCTCTCCCTGGCTCTGTCGCTCTCCCTGGCTCTGTCGCTCTCCCTGGCTCTGTCGCTCTCCCTGGCTCTGTCGCTCTCCCTGGCTCTGTCGCTCTCCCTGGCTCTGTCGCTCTCCCTGGCTCTGTCGCTCTCCCTGGCTCTGTCGCTCTCCCTGGCTCTGTCGCTCTCCCTGGCTCTGTCGCTCTCCCTGGCTCTGTCGCTCTCCCTGGCTCTGTCGCTCTCCCTGGCTCTGTCGCTCTCCCTGGCTCTGTCGCTCTCCCTGGCTCTGTCGCTCTCCCTGGCTCTGTCGCTCTCCCTGGCTCTGTCGCTCTCCCTGGCTCTGTCGCTCTCCCTGGCTCTGTCGCTCTCCCTGGCTCTGTCGCTCTCCCTGGCTCTGTCGCTCTCCCTGGCTCTGTCGCTCTCCCTGGCTCTGTCGCTCTCCCTGGCTCTGTCGCTCTCCCTGGCTCTGTCGCTCTCCCTGGCTCTGTCGCTCTCCCTGGCTCTGTCGCTCTCCCTGGCTCTGTCGCTCTCCCTGGCTCTCGCGCCACGAAGACGTTCGCTCTTACACTTCCCGACCTTTTGGCAATCTGCAGGTTTTAAAATATGGTATCGGCAAACCACTGGATTAAGCACATGAGACATGGGAGTCCGCCATTCAATAATGACCTCAACTCCACTTTCCCGCCTGATCCTCATATCCCTTGATTCCCCGAGAGTCCAAAAATCTATCGAATATACTCAACGACTGAGCCTCCACAGCCCTCTGGGGCAGAGAATTCCAAAGATTCACCACCCTCTGAGTGAAGAAATTCCTCCTCATCTCAGTCCTAAATGGCCGCCCCCTTATCCTGAGACTGTGACCCCTGGTTCTAGACTCCCCAGCCCGGGGGAAACACCCTCCCTGCATCTACCCTGTCAAGCCCTGTAAGAATGGTGTATGTTTCAATGAGATCACCTCTCATTCTTCTAAACTGGAGAGAATGTCGGCCCATTGAGCAGGAGAGTGAGCACTGCTCAGGGTGGCCCAGGGCGGGCTGCACCGTCTAACCGTCCCTTGTGTTTCCCTTCACAGGCCTGAGGGACCTGAGGGTCCGGCTGCCTCAGCTCGGAGAAGCCTGGATCAGAAGCTAAACCAGATGGCGAGGCGAGAGGTGAGCGGCCCGCGGGGGTTTGATACGGGGCCAGGGGAGCGGGCGGGCGCTGGGGGAGCGAGCCTTCGCAACACTCGACACGCGAGGAGCACTTGCGGCTAATGGCACAGTTGCATTTAAAGGTTGATTCCGGAGATGAGGGGGTTGACTTATGAGGAAAGGTTGAGCAGGTTGAGCCTCTACTCATTGGAATTCAGAAGAATGAGAGGTGATCTTATCGAAACGTATAAGATTATGAGGGGGCTTGACAAGGTGGATGCAGAGAGGATGTTTCCACTGATGGGGGAGACTAGAACTGGAGGGCATGGTCTTAGAATAAGGGGCCGCCCATTTAAAACTGAGGAGGAATTTCTTCTCTCTGAGGGTTGTAAATCTGTGGAATTCGCTGCCTCAGAGAGCTGTGGAAGCTGGGACATTGAATAAATTTAAGACAGAAATAGACAGTTTCTTAACCGAAAAGGGGTTATGGGGAGCGGGTGGGGAAGTGGAGCTGAGTCCATGATCGGATCAGCCATGATCGTATTAAATGGCGGAGCAGGCTCGAGGGGCCGAATGGCCGACTCCTGCTCCTATTTCTTATGTTCCTATGACCAGAGGGTCTTTACCGTTTCCAAGGCCTGGACATCACCCACCGTGTGAGGAGGCACTGTAATCTCACGGGGGGGAGGCGAAAAACCCCACGGCCAATGAGGGGGAAATTACTCCGGGGAAGACTCCCGTCCCGTTCCCTCGGGCGACACCGAGCACGTGGGCCGAGGGGTGTCTATAAGGATACTTGCCCTCCGTACTCCAAACACGATTTGTACCTTGTGCTGTGGACTGGCACGCACTGGGAGCAAGGCTGAGACGCAGCCTCATTTCACCCTCAGACAGCTGAGGGGGCTTACACCCCACAGTACTGGGCTGCATTCAGTACCCAGGTCCCAGAGGCAAGATAGCATCTCCAGCTCCTGGGTGACCCAGTCCCCCGCTGCACTGTTCTGGTACAATGCAACGCTTATCCAGTGCTTCCAGAGGGTTGTGTATATATTATATACATATATATACCTGTATGTCTGTGTGTGTGTGTGTGTATATTTATATGTGTATATATGTATATATATACTGTGTGTGTGTGTGTGTGTGTATATTTATATGTGTATATATGTATATATATACTGTGTGTGTGTGTATATTTATATGTGTATATAGTATATATATATATTTGTGTGTGTGTGTGTACACACACAACATATATATATATATAATACACCATCATCAGAGGCGATCCCTCGAAGCGAGGATGACTTGTTTCCACGCCAAAAAAGGATGAGTTCACTACATCCTGAAGGGTGGAAGATGCCTGTGGGTGGATTGTTTTAACGTGTGGTGACCGTTGCACACCAGCCACCACACGGGCTTGACAGAGCGAGGTCTTGGTCCAGTGGCAAGGGTTAACCAGGACGACTGGAGACCTGCTCTGATGCACGGACCTAGTGCGCTCACATATCGCAGTGTGGGCCGGGCCCGTGCTGCCCCTGGCCCTGAACTCACGCCTCCCCTGGGCCCTGATCACATCCCTCCACAGTCTCTCTCCGCTCCTTCGCCCCGACCTCGCCTCTCCGCCACCTCTTCAATTCGGGTTTAGGACTGGGACATTGGGTCCTTCATCGAAACATCTGTGGACCCATGTGGATGCAAGCCATCCTCGTTTGAAGGACCGCCTATGATAATACATATATTATATATATATGATGTGTGTGTGTGTGTATATACATACATACATAGCAGTTGATGACATAGAATGAGGCCATTTGGCCCATTCTGTCCACGCCGGCCGATAAACAACTACCCAGCCGAATCCCACTTGCCTGTTCCCACCGCCCTTTCAGGCAGCGCGTTCCCGATCACAACAACTCGCTGCGTAAACACATTCTCCCCATCTCCCCCTCTGGTTCCATCGCCGATTATCGTCAATCTGTGTCCCTCTGGTTACCCACCCTTCCACCAATGGAAACAGCTTCTCTTCATCTACTCTATCGAAACCCTTCATCATTTTGAACACCTCTATCAAATCCCCCTCTTAACCTTCTGTGTTCATCACAGAAATTTACAGCACGGAAGGAGGCCATTCGGCCCATCGTGTCTGCGCCGGCCGACAAAGAGCTACCCAGCCTAGTCCCACTTTCCAGCTCTGGGTCCGTAGCCCTGCAGGTTACGGCACTTCAGGTGCACATCCAGGTACTTTTTAAATGTGAGGGTTTCTGCCTCTACCACCCTTTCAGGCCGTGAGTTCCAGACCCCCACCACCCTCTGGTTGGAGACATTTCCCCTCAAATCCCATCTAAAACCCCCCCCCCCCAGTTACTTTAAATCTATGGTTGTTGACCCCTCTGCTAAAGGAAATAGACCCTTTTTATCCAGGTCCCATATAATTTTATACACCTCAATCAAGTCTCCTCTGTTCCAAAGAAAACAACCCCAGTCTATCCAATCTTTCCTCACAGCTAAAATTCTCCAGTCCCGGCAACATCCTGGTAAATCTCCTCTGTACCCTCTCCAGTGCAACATCCTGGTAAATCTCCTCTGTACCCTCTCCAGTGCAACATCCTGGTAAATCTCCTCTGTACCCTATCCAGTGCAACATCCTGTTAAATCTCCTCTGTACCCTCTCCAGTGCAACATCCTGGTAAATCTCCTCTGTACCCTCTCCAGTGCAACATCCTGGTAAATCTCCTCTGCACCCTCTCTAGTGCAACATCCTGGTAAATCTCCTCTGCACCCTCTCTAGTGCAACATCCTGGTAAATCTCATCTGTACCCTCTCCAGTGCAACATCCTGGTAAATCTCCTCTGTACCCTCTCCAGTGCAACATCCTGGTAAATCTCCAATGTACCCTCTCTAGTGCAACATCCTGGTAAATCTCCTCTGTACCCTCTCTAGTGCAACATCCTGGTAAATCTCCTCTGTACCCTCTCCAGTGCAACATCCTGGTAAATCTCCTCTGCACCCTCTCTAGTGCAACATCCTGGTAAATCTCCTCTGTACCCTCTCCAGTGCAACATCCTGGTAAATCTCCAATGTACCCTCTCTAGTGCAACATCCTGGTAAATCTCCTCTGTACCCTCTCTAGTGCAACATCCTGGTAAATCTCCTCTGTACCCTCTCCAGTGCAACATCCTGGTAAATCTCCTCTGCACCCTCTCTAGTGCAACATCCTGGTAAATCTCCTCTGTACCCTCTCTAGTGCAACATCCTGGTAAATCTCCTCTGCACCCTCTCTAGTGCAACATCCTGGTAAATCTCCTCTGTACCCTCTCTAGTGCAACATCCTGGTAAATCTCCTCTGTACCCTCTCCAGTGCAATCACATCCTTCCTGTAATGTGGTGACCAGATCTGCACGCAGTACTCCAGCTGTGGCCTAACCAGTGTTTTATACAGGCCAAGCGTAACCTCCCTGCTCTTGTATTCCGTGCCTCGGCTAATAAAGGAAAGTTGTTGTTGTTGAATATGAGGAGGGTTGTTTAACTCACTCGATGTTCCAGGGAATTTATACATCAGATGGCTTCGAATTTCGCTCCGGTAAAAGGTTTTGCTGTTCTGTGGAGAGAGAAAGAGTCAGGAGGGTGCAGGTTAATATCTGTTTGATGCTGCAGGCCCGAGGGGCAGTATGGCCTACTCCTGCTCCTAGTTTTCGTAACGTACCCGCCGTTTTCCTTTTCAGGACCCATCTGGCCAGAGACGGGTGCCGGTGAGCAAGCCGGGGGCGGAGAAGAGCTCATACGCTGGCAAACCCGGCAAGAAAGCCGCCCAGCCCGCCCCGCCTGGCAACAGAGGATCCAAGTCGTCTATCTGGCGATGAGTAGGTGTGAAGCCAGTCGGCGCACCGGGGGAACAATTGCACCGACTAGTCCCGCTGTGACGGTGCGGGGGGGGGGGGTGGGGGGCGGGGGGTGTGTGCAGGGTTAACCCGTGCTGAGTCGCGGATTTTTGAACCGAGATTTTCTCTGCGCTGCTCAATTTGCAACGGGCCAGAAGGGTGGAGCGATGCTGGCCTGTGGCACGTGGCCCTTTGGTCCCTTCCTGGCCCAGTGTGGTGGGGCCAAGATATCGCTCTGGGCCTGCCGTAACCGTGCCATATAAAATGACACGGGCGTTTCACGGGCCAGAGAGCCCGACTATAACTGGGTACTGAACTGACCGAGGGCGGGAAACATTCGCACTACAGTGCGAGGCACGTTGAGGGGAGCGCCGTCTAACCAGCGCTACATCCAAACCCGGGAATGTTCCAATTTTGATACTCGTCGCCCCACATTTTTTTAAAAAGATAAATTTCTCCAGCACGAGCCATTTGAATTTTCAGGCCTTTGATTGAACCGCAAGGGGTGACGAGAGATTGAGCTCATCAAAGGTCACTCGCCCCAGTAATCGTCCCGCTCCCAGAGAACCCGGCTCCCACTCCAGTCATCACCTCTCCCATCGCAGCATGTACTCGAGGGCCAAGCTCAGTGTGTTTAGATTAAACTCCAATACTTGGTCTGGCAGATTATTGCGAGAGAAATGTTCCCCACTATTTATTTCCTCCCCCCCCCCCCCCCCCCCCATATTTCCATTCAGCCTAATCTTGTTTTCCTGATTATATTTTGAGGACAAGAGTCTGGATTTACATGGCCTGTACCATTTAATAATTCATCTCCTTGTGAGTTGTCCCAGACAAACTTCATTCTTCCCTCAACCGTCGCACTCCCACTGATCCGTTCTTTTCTCCCATTCTCCGTGTCTCTCTCTCTCTCTCTCCTTTCTGTCTCTCCCTCTCCTTTCTGTCTCTCTCCCTCTCCTTTCTGTCTCTCCCTCTCCTTTCTGTCTCTCCCTCTCCTTTCTGTCTCTCCCTCTCCTTTCTGTCTCTCTCTCTCCTTTCTGTCTCTCTCTCCTTTCTGTCTCTCTCTCCTTTCTGTCTCTCTCTCCTTTCTGTCTCTCTCCTTTCTGTCTCTCTCTCTCCTTTCTGTCTCTCTCTCTCCTTTCTGTCTCTCCCTCTCCTTTCTGTCTCTCCCTCTCCTTTCTGTCTCTCCCTCTCCTTTCTGTCTGTCTCTCTCTCTCCTTTGTGTCTCTCTCTCTCCTTTGTGTCTCTCTCTCTCCTTTCTGTCTCTCTCTCTCCTTTCTGTCTCTCTCTCTCCTTTCTGTCTCTCTCTCTCCTTTCTGTCTCTCTCTCTCCTTTCTGGCTCTCTTTCTCCCTCTCTCCCTGCATCATTCTCTCTCTCTCTGTCTCTCACATTCTGTCTCTCTCTCTCTCTCGCTCTGTCGATCTTTCCATGACTGCCACCAATCCTTGCTGTCGTGCCCGCTGGCATGTGACCTAACACTGCTGTGAGCTGTACACGTGTGCCCTGGAGAGGGCAGTCTGGCCCCAATACCCAGGCCTTGTCCACATTTACCTCGCGGGCACAGAGCGAACTGTCCCCAAACTGGTGTCCGCATCCACGCCCATTGCCCTGACTCGAGCCAATACACTTGCCTGTTCATTCCTGTGACAACGACGTCTCCTCATTTAGAAACGTACTTAGCGGGGGCAGGGGCTGCCACAGTCCTGCCTGCGCATAGTAAAAATGAAAGCATTACCGCAGACAGATAGCTTCCCACGTCGGTAGCAGCTTATTTATTTTTGTAATAGATTATTTTTCTACGATTGCGTCTTCACGTGCAGTTTCAGATAATGGTGCTCGATATTTATCGGTATTACAGCCCCCAGATGGGCAAGCGTGCTGAGATACACTCTGAGCTGCATTCCCGAGTCGGGGGATTTCCAAACACATTCCCAGTTGGTTTTTTCTTCGAGCTGTTCCCCTCTCCCAGGCTCCACGGCGGCAGAACTCTCTCCCACCGTCCAATCAACCGTCGTCGTCGGTGGTGGGGTTTAATTTAATTGGTTTCTCGTAGTTGACCAGCGCGCTGGTCATGTGCTCCAGTGCACCGCACATTTGAATTTTCAGGCATTCAGACCACAAGGGAGGGATGAGCAATTTGGCTCATTGAAGGTCACTCGCCCCAATAATCACCTCTCCCCTCGACCCCCCTCCCACCCCGAACCCCCTCCCGCCTCAGTAATCCCTCTCCCATCGACCCCCCTCCCCCTCCCACCCCAGTAATCCCTCTCCCATCGACCCCCCTCCCCCTCCCACCCCAGTAATCCCTCTCCCATCGACCCCCTCCCACCCCAGTAATCCCTCTCCCATCGACCCCCCTCCCCCTCCCACCCCAGTAATCCCTCTCCCATCGATCCCCCTCCCACCCCAGTAATCCCTCTCCCATCGACCCCCCTCCCCCTCCCACCCCAGTAATCCCTCTCCCATCGACCCCCCCTCCCACCCCGAACCCCCTCCCACCCCAGTAATCCCTCTCCTCTCGAACCCCCTTCCACCCCGAACCCCCTCCCACCCCAGTAATCCCTCTCCCATCGATCCCCCTCCCACCCCGAACCCCCTCCCGCCCCAGTAATCCCTCTCCCATCGATCCCCCTCCCACCCCGAACCCCCTCCCGCCCCAGTAATCCCTCTCCTCTCGAACCCCCTCTCACCCCAGTAATTGCCTCTCCCCTCGAACCCCCTCCCACTCCATCGCCTCTCCCCTCGAACCTCCTCCCACCCCAGTAATCGCCTCTCCCCTCGAACCCCCTCCCACTCCATCACCTCTCCATCGAATCCCCTCCCACCCAGCAATCGCCTCTCCCCTCGAACCCCCTCTCCCCTCGAATCCCCTCCCACTCCATCGCCTCTCCCCTCGAACCCCCTCCCACCCCAGTAATCCCTCTCCTCTCGAACCCCCTCCCACCCCAGTAATCGCCTCTCCCCTCGAACACCCTCCCGTCCCAGTAATCGCCTCTCCCCTCGAACCCCCTCCCACTCCATCGCCTCTCCCCTCGAACCTCCTCCCACCCCAGTAATTGCCTCTCCCCTCGAACCCCCTCCCACTCCATCGCCTCTCCCCTCGAACCTCCTCCCACTCCAGTAATCGCCTCTCCCCTCGAACTCCCTCCCAATCCATCGCCTCTCCCCTCGAACCCCCTCCCACCCCGAACACCCTCCCACCCCAGTAATCGCCTCTCCCCTCGAACCACCTCCCTCTCCATCGCCTCTCCCCTCGAACCCCCTCCCACTCCATCGCCTCTCCCCTCGTACCCCCTCCCACCCCAGTAATCGCCTCTCCCCTCGAACCCCCTCCCACTCCAGTAATCGCCTCTCCCCTCGAACCCCCTCCCACTCCAGTAATCGCCTCTGCCCTCGAACCTCCTCCCTCTCCATCGCCTCTCCCCTTGAAACCCCTCCCTCTCCATTGCCTCTCCCCTCGAACCCCCTCCCACTCCATCGCCTCTCACCTCGAATCCCCTCCCTCTCCATCGCCTCTCCCCTCGTACCCCCTCCCACCCCAGTAATCGCCTCTCCCCTCGAACCCCCTCCCACTCCAGTAATCGCCTCTCCCCTCGAACCCCCTCCCACTCCAGTAATCGCCTCTGCCCTCGAACCTCCTCCCTCTCCATCGCATCTCCCCTCAAACCCCCTCCCACTCCATCGTCTCTCCCACCGAACCCCCTCCCACCCCACTCCATCGCCTCTCCCCTCGAACCCCCTCCCACTCCATCGCCTCTCCCCTCGAACCCCCTCCCACTCCATCGCCTCTCCTCTCGAACCCCCTCCCATTCCAGTAATTGCCTCTCCCCTCGAACCCCCTCCCACTCCATCTCCTCTCCCCTCGAACCCCCTCCCTCTCCATCGCCTCTCCTCTCGAACCCCCTCCCACTCCACTCCATCGTCTCTCCCCTCGAACCCCCTCCCACTCCACTCCATCGTCTTTCCCCTCGATCCTCCTCCCACTCCACTCCATCGCCTCTCCCCTCAAACCCCCTCCCACTCCACTCCATCGCCTCTCCCCTCAAACCCCTCCCACTCCAGTAATCGCCTCTCCCCTCGAACCCCCTCCCTCTCCATTGCGCCTCCCCTCGAACCCCCTCCTACTCCATCGCCTCTCCTCTCGAACCCCCTCCCACTCCAGTAATCGCCTCTCCCCTCGAACTCCCTCCCACCCCAGTTATCGCCTCTCCCCTCAAACCCCCTCCCACTCCACTCCATCGCCTCTCCCCTCAAACCCCTCCCACTCCAGTAATCGCCTCTCTCCTCGAACCCCCTCCCTCTCCATTGCGCCTCCCCTCGAACCCCCTCCTACTCCATCGCCTCTCCTCTCGAACCCCCTCCCACCCCAGTAATCGCCTCTCCCCTCGAACTCCCTCCCACCCCAGTTATCGCCTCTCCTCTCGAACCACCTCCCACCCCAGTTATCGCCTCTCCTCTCGAACCACCTCCCACCCCAGTAATCGCCTCTCCCCTTGAACCCCCTCCCACCCCAGTCATCGCCTCTCCTCTCGAACCCCCTCCCACTCCAGTAATCGCCTCTCCTCTCGAACCCCCTCCCACCCCAGTAATCGCCTCTCCCCTCGAACTCCCTCCCACCCCAGTTATCGCCTCTCCTCTCGAACTCCCTCCCACCCCAGTTATCGCCTCTCCTCTCGAACCACCTTCCACCCCAGTAATCGCCTCTCCTCTCGAACCACCTCCCACCCCAGTAATCGCCTCTCCCCTTGAACCTCCTCCCACCCCAGTCATCGCCTCTCCTCTCGAACCCCCTCCCACTCCAGTAATCGCCTCTCCCCTTGAACCCCCTCCCACTCCAGTAATCGCCTCTCCTCTCGAACTCCCTCCCACCCCAGTAATCGCCTCTCCCCTCGAACCCCCTCCCACTCCAGTAATCGCCTCTCCTCTCGAACTCCCTCCCACCCCAGTTATCGCCTCTCCTCTCGAACCCCCTCCCACCCCAGTCATCGCCTCTCCTCTCGAACCCCCTCCCACTCCAGTAATCGCCTCTCCCCTCGAACCCCCTCCCACTCCAGTAATCGCCTCTCCTCTCGAACTCCCTCCCACCCCAGTAATCGCCTCTCCCCTCGAACCCCCTCCCACCCCAGTCATCGCCTCTCCTCTCGAACCCCCTCCCACTCCAGTAATCGCCTCTCCCCTCGAACTCCCTCCCACCCCTGTTATCGCCTCTCCTCTCGAACCCCCTTCCACCCCAGTAATCGCCTCTCCCCTCGAACTCCCTCCCACTCCAGTTATCGCCTCTCCTCTCGAACTCCCTCCCACCCCAGTAATCGCCTCTCCCCTCGAACTCCCTCCCACCCCAGTTATCGCCTCTCCTCTCGAACTCCCTCCCACCCCAGTAATCGCCTCTCCCCTCGAACTCCCTCCCACTCCAGTTATCGCCTCTCCTCTCGAACTCCCTCCCACCCCAGTAATCGCCTCTCCCCTCGAACTCCCTCCCACCCCAGTTATCGCCTCTCCTCTCGAACCCCCTCCCACCCCAGTCATCGCCTCTCCTCTCGAACCCCCTCCCACTCCAGTAATCGCCTCTCCCCTCGAACCCCCTCCCACCCTATCGCCTCTCCCTTCGAACCCCCTCCCACTCCAGTAATCGCCTCTCTCCTCGAACCCCCTCCCACTCCATCGCCTCTCCCCTCGAACCCCCTCCCACTCCAGTAATCGCCTCTCTCCTCGAACCCCCTCCCACTCCATCGCCTCTCCCCTCGAACCCCCTCCCACTCCAGTAATCACCTCCCCCATCGCAGCATGCTGCGGGAGAGTTAATGTATTCGAAGGTTGCGCTCAGTGGGAGTCCTGTGACGGAGCACCTGTCAGGTACGACACTGTTTCCCAGCACACTTGGGTACCTGGGCGTCTCCAGTAAATGGTATCACACGTCGCACATCAACCTAGTGTGCATCGAACATCTTTTAATCCCTGTGGTGCTTTACCGCCTGCAGCCATCCTCCATATCATTCTACCTTGTGTATCTTCCCCTCCCCTCCCCGGTAATTGGAGTTTTACAGTTGCTTAGCCCGCCTTTGTCCCTATCAGGAATCCAAGACAAGTTGGGCTTGAATGATTCAGTCGCATGCACATTGAAAAGTCGCTCCGCTTGACTCCTCTAAGTTTCCAATATTTAAATTTTAAAAAAATCTTTTGAAAGAGGTGTTTGTTCCGACCCCCTCGCCTCCTGACCCCGCTGGGCTAAGCTGAACCATTGAGGGGCTGATGACCCACCAGTGCGGGTCAGACCTGCGATCCAGCAACTGAAGTGATACGGCTGGTTTAAGGTGAAGGGGGAGGTGCTGGGCTCAAACAATGAACTCTTGTACCGGCCGGCTGTCAAAGCTCGCCCTGCGCTGGAGATCGACCGCCAACGGCTTGGTCCACAAAGAGCGGAATGCTCTCTTATGATTTTAGGGGGCGAGGGATTGCAAGGGTCCCAAGTTCCAAAGCCACCTGTTGACCCTGTGCCCGCCTCCGGAAACTCTCCCGTTCCTGCAGCCCAATTTAGAAACAGCAACCGAGACGATCACTAAATTCTACTCCACTCCCCTCGTAGCCCCTCCCCCAGTCTCCTGGTTACCTCCCGCCATTGAGGAGGCTGTGAGCAAGATGCACATTCACCCAGCTCTCCCCCACCCCTCCTCTGCAGCCCTCCTGTTGAAAAATCACTGGTTTAATCCAACCCCGTCTTGTCTGGGAGGGGATTCGATAGACGTACCTGAGATATATTAAATATGTCTCCGCGAACTGTTCTAAAGAAGCCCCAGCGTCTTTTTCTATGCAGTGTTCCAGACAAATACCTCCAGGGTGATGAGCTCTCCAACACCCTGCTCTATATAATACTGTATGTAAGCACTTAATATATCCACGGGCTTAGTGTGACGGCACAACTTTATCCCCCTCATCCCAGTTGATTTTTCTATCTCACTCGCTTTGTACTGTACCTCCTTCCGAATTCTTACTTGACTGTTTATGTTTGTATGTGTGTATATTTTTACAAACTTAAATACCTTATTTTAATACAGATTTTATATAATAAACCTTATGGAACCTTTTTTAAAAAATAAAATTTTTTAATGTGTGTACTACAAATTTAAATGTTTTGTTTGGCTGGGTGTCTCTGTTTCGTGATACTCCACTTGTTTCAGGACATCAGAACATAAATAGGAGCAGGAGTCGGCCATTTGACCCCTCGAGCCTGCTCCGCCATTTAATACGATCATGGCTGATCTGATCATGGACTCAGCTCCACTTCCCTCCTCGACTCCCTTATCGTTCAAAAATCTGTCTACTTCCACCTTCAATGACCCAGCCTCCACAGCTCTCTGGGGCAGAGAATTGCACAGATTCACCACCCTCTGAGAACACAGGAACAGGAGGAGGCCATTCAGCCCCTCGAGCCTGTTCCGCCATTAGTGAAATCGGGGCTCCATCCACCTGCCTTTGCCCCATGTCTCTTTGGGTAACAGAAAGCTTATCAATCTCCGATTTTAAAATTAGCAATTGGCCTAGGATCAATTGCCGTTTGCGGAAGAGAGTTCCAAACTTTGACCACCCTGTGTGTGTAAAAGTGTTCCCTAATTTCAACCCTGTACGGCCTGGCTATGACCTCTAGGCCAAGACTCCTAACCAGCAGACAGTAGGGTAGACAGAGAGAAAATCTCAGTTCCCCCTAACATCCTGAGAGCTTGAATCAAATCACCCCTTAATCTCAATTGCAGGCAGGGGAACGAAGGGGCTATTAATTCCACAAAGCCTATTTAAGGTTTAGAATTGCTACAGATCACACGGGATTTACAGGTTTGAGCTGAATGGGAAAGTACAAGGTGGCGTGTTCTGCCTGTGAGCCCTGATGTTATCCGTCTCACACCAAAAACAAAAGCATTCAACGCTTCCACAACCCTGCTCTCACACCGAGTGTGTCGAGCGATGCTGGGACTGAAGATTTGGGGTTTGAGGCCCACACCAAGCCTTGAAGCCACAGGGCTGGATTTTCAGCTTTGCTGATTTCGGGGCAGTAAAGTTTGCACCTCAAAATTGGGCGGCTGGGCCCTGAGTGTGGGGCGGGGCGCTAGGGGAGGGTTACACACCTCTCTGGGCACTAGGGGAGGGTTACACACCTCTCTGGGCACTAGGGGAGGGTTACACCTCTCTGGGCACTAGGGGAGGGTTACACCTCTCTGGGCACTAGGGGAGGGGTTACACACCTCTCTGGGCACTAGGGGAGGGTTACACACCTCTCTGGGCACTAGGGGAGGGTTACACACCTCTCTGGGCACTAGGGGAGGGTTACACACCTCTGGGCACTAGGGGAGGGTTACACATCTCTCTGGGCACTAGGGGAGGGTTACACACCTCTCTGGGCACTAGGGGAGGGTTACACACCTCTGGGCACTAGGGGAGGGGTCACACACCTCTCGGGGCACTAGGGGAGGGTTACACACCTCTCTGGGCACTAGGGGAGGGTTACACATCTCTCTCAGGCACTAGGGGAGGGGTTACACACCTCTCTGGGCACTAGGGGAGGGTTACACCTCTCTGGGCACTAGGGGAGGGTTACACATCTCAGGCACTAGGGGAGGGTTACACATCTCAGGCACTAGGGGAGGGTTACACACCTCTCTGGGCACTAGGGGAGGGGTCACACCTCTCTGGGCACTAGGGGAGGGTTACACCTCTCTGGGCAATAGGGGAGGGTTACACCTCTCTGGGCACTAGGGGAGGGTTACACCTCTCTGGGCACTAGGGGAGGGTTACACACCTCTCTGGGCACTAGGGGAGGGTTACACCTCTCTGGGCACTAGGGGAGGGTTACACACCTCTCTGGGCACTAGGGGAGGGTTACACACCTCTCTGGGCACTAGGGGAAGGTTACACACCTCTTTGGGCACTAGGGGAGGGTTACACCTCTCTGGGCACTAGGGGAGGGTTACACCTCTCTGGGCACTAGGGGACGGTTACACCTCTCTGGGCACTAGGGGAGGGTTACACATCTCTCTCAGGCACTAGGGGAAGGTTACACACCTCTCTGGGCACTAGGGGAGGGTTACACATCTCTCTCAGGCACTAGGGGAGGGTTACACACCTCTCTGGGCACTAGGGGAGGGGTTACACACCTCTCTGGGCACTAGGGGAGGGTTACACCTCTCTGGGCACTAGGGGAAGGTCACACACCTCTCTGGGCACTAGGGGAGGGGTTACACACCTCTCTGGGCACTAGGGGAGGGGTTACACACCTCTCTGGGCACTAGGGGAGGGGTTACACACCTCTCTGGGCACTAGGGGAGGGTTACACCTCTCTGGGCACTAGGGGAGGGGTCACACACCTCTCTGGGCACTAGGGGAGGGGTCACACACCTCTGGGCACTAGGGGAGGAGTCACACACCTCTCTGGGCACTAGGGGAGGGGTGACACACCTCTCTGGGCACTAGGGGAGGGGTCACACACCTCTCTGGGCACTAGGGGAGGGGTCACACACCTCTCTGGGCACTAGGGGAGGGGTCACACACCTGTCTGGGCACTAGGGGAGGGGTCACACACCTCTCTGGGCACTAGGGGAGGGGTCACACACCTCTCTGGGCACTAGGGGAGGGGTCACACACCTCTCTGGGCACTAGGGGAGGGGTCACACACCTCTCTGGGCACTAGGGGAGGGTTACACATCTCTCTCGAGGCGCTAGGCCGGCAGAGCATGGGGAAAATCCCGAGCTAAAGATCCGGCCTGGGGAGAAATAAAACCCACCCAAAACCGTTCCCAATACACGGCCCCCGCCACCACGACTTAAATCGGCAACAAAAAAACAATCGCACTTCGCCGAGGTGGCCGTTACTAACCTCACTGCGGCCGGTACAGGTCGGGCCGAGCCGCCTTCACAGGCGGCCGCTGTGGGGCGTGGTGCGGGGCGTGAGTCCAACAGCCGGTGTGGCAACCCCCCGGCAAAACCCGCCCCGAAACCCCTCCCCCTCGCGGGGCGCTGAAGCCTGGCCGCCCGCCCACAAGCTGAGGCACACATCACCGGGAACTCGGCCCCGTGGTCCATGCTGACACTCCAGGGATTTATTTTTTGCTTTGTTTACTCTGGGTGTGGGGGTCGCGGGCCAGGCCGGCATTTATTGCCCAGCGCTACTTGCCCTGCGACCCGCTGCAGTCCTTGGGCTGATGGGAAAGAGAGACGTGCGTTTATATCGTGCGTTTCAGGACGTCCCAGAGCGCTTTACAACCAATGAAGGGCTTCTTGAAATATAAGTCACTGTCGTAATGTAGGAAACGCGGCAAACATATTTGCGCACAGCAAGCTCCCACAAACGGCAATAAAATAGGTGTTGGTTGAGGGGTAAATATTGGCCGGGACAACTTTGAATACTGGCCATGTTTTTCTTACGTTCACCTGAGGGAGCAGACGGGGCCTCGGCTTAATGTCTCATCCAAACAACGGCCCCTCAGACAGTGCATCGCTCCCTCAGTACTGCCCCTCCGACAGTGCATCGCTCCCTCAGTACTGCCCCTCCGACAGTGCGCCACTCCCTCAGTACTGTCCCTCCGACAGTGCGGCGCTCCCTCAGTACTGCCCCTCCGACAGTGCATCGCTCCCTCAGTACTGCCCCTCCGACAGTGTGGCGCTCCCTCAGTACTGCCCCTCCGACAGTGCGGCGCTCCCTCAGTACTGCCCCTCCGACAGTGCGGGGCTCCCTCAGTCCTGCACTGGGAGTGTCGGCCTGAATTCTGTGCTCAAATCACTGGAGTGGGACCCACGACCTGACACTGAAGTCATCCAAAACTTGGCTGCCCCATGTCCTAACTCGCACCGAGTCCCGCCCACCCATCACCCCCTGTGCTCGCTGCCCCATGTCCTAACTCGCACCGAGTCCCACTCACCCATCACCCGCTGTGCTCGCTGTCCCCTGTCCTAACTCGCACCGAGTCCCGCTCACCCATCACCCCCTGTGCTCGCTGCCCTGTGTCCTAACTCGCAACGAGTCCCGCTCACCCATCACCCACTGTGCTCGCTGCCCCGTGTCCTAACTCACAACCAGTCCCACTCACCCATCACCCACTGTGCTCACTGCCCCGTGTCCTAACTCACACCCAGTCCCACTCACCCATCACCCCCTGTGCTCACTGCCCCGTGTCCTAACTCACACCCAGTCCCGCTCACCCATCACCCCCTGTGCTCACTGCCCCGTGTCCTAACTTGCACCGAGTCCCATTCACCCATCACCCCCTGTGCTCGCTGCCCCGTGTCCTAACTTGCACCGAGTCCCATTCACCCATCACCCCCTGTGCTCGCTGCCCCGTGTCCTAACTCGCACCGAGTCCCGCTCACCCATCACCCCCTGTGCTCACTGCCCCGTGTCCTAACTCGCACCGAGTCCCACTCACCCATCACCCACTGTGCTCACTGACCTACATTGGCTCCCGGTTAAGCAGCGCCTCAATTTCACAATTCTCATCCTTGTTTACAAATCCCTCCATGGCCCTCGCCCCTCCCTATCTCTGTAATCTCCATGCTCACAACCCCCCGAGATCTCTGCGCTCCTCTAATTCTGCCCCCCTGAGCTTCTCTTGGTGGCCTAAGCTCTGGAATTCACTCCCCAACCCTCTCTGCCTCTCTTTCCTCCTTTAAGACGCTCCTTAAAACTCTGATAACTCCCTCTCCGGACTCCTGCTCGGTTCCAATGAAGCCCAACACAAGCTCGAGGAACAGCACCTCATCTTTTGTTTCGGCACTTTACAGCCTTCTGGACTCAACATCGAGTTCAACAATTTCAGACCAGAATCTCTGCCCATCTTTGGCCCCCCCCTCCCGCCCCCATCTTATGTTTTTTTTCTCTTTGTCTCCAATGGCAGCTGGTCATTACTCTGCCATTCACACCCGATCTAGATTAACCGTTCTCTAATTTCTGTCATTACCATCTCAATTCGGCCCATCATCCCTTTTGTCTCTCTAATCTCTCCTGCCTTCCACCCGATCACAGACCTTCCCTTTTTTGTTCTTTCCTCCCCTCCCCCTCTCCGTGCTTCTTAAGAATGTGTTCTTTACGGCCAAGGGACGTTGACCCGAAACGTTAACTCTGTTTTTGTCTCCACAGATGCCGCCTGACCCGGTGAGATTTCCAGCCATTTCTGTTTTTATTCCTTAAAACCCAGCTTTCGGTCACCTGCCCTAATCTTTCCTTCGGTGGTTCGGTGGCAGATTATTTAGTCTCTTAACACTTCCTGTGAAGCACCCTGGGATGTTTCACCACGTTAAGTTCAGGAGAAATGTTTTCACTCCGAGGGAGGTGAACCTGTGGAATTCTCTACCACAGAAGGCTGTGGAGGCCAAGTCATTGAATATATTTAAGAGGGAGACAGATAGATTTCTGGACACAAAAGGTATCAAGGGGTATGGGGAGAAAGCGGGAATATGGTGTTGAGATAGAGGATCAGCCATGATCATATTGCATGGCCTGCTGCTTCTATTTTCTATGTTTCTATGTAAACGCATTATAAAACTAAGTTGTTATTGGGCACGGCTGAAACCTTGGGACAAGGGCCATGAGCGGGCAGTGAGGTTACGGGCCTTTCGAACTGAATCTACCTCCATTGACTATTTGAGACATTCGCCAGGCTATGAGCTGCCCGTACATAGTTCAGAGAGGCCTTTGACTTGGGAAATAGGGAAAAAAAAAATCTGAAACTAAGAGATTACTTGCTTAGCCCTGCAGTATATTCAGCCCGTACTGAGTTTGGGAATTAATATCCGGTCGTCCATTCCGTAATGAAATGGATTTCAATCCTTTTTATTTTCAGATAATGATGGTGTTGTGTCTGTAAGCACTCCAGTAATGACTCCACGCGGTAAGGTATTGCCCTTGAACTGTTGTGACCTTAGTCCATTTATTGCAGCTCCTGAATGAGGGAACAGTAAGGTGAGCTCTCTTTTATACCTGGTTACCTGCAGTGTGCAGGTGACCCCTAGGTCTGCACCAGTTGCACCCTCTGGTGGTACAGGCATAGTGTATACAGTGTGAGGGTACATTCAGTAGTCTTGTATAACTGTACGTTGAGCGTACAGGGAGTATACTTATATTATACATACACAACAGATGGAGCTCTCTTCTACTGTCAAGGGACGGGGAACTCTGTGTTGGACATCTTCGCAGCGAGGCCGACCCGAGGTTTGTAGACCTGCCTTTCTCGAAATGAGCCCACCTTCAATTCTAAACGTGATGTTGTACAAGGGTAGCCTTGGAGTGTTGCACTGAGACAGTGTAATCTCCACCTGCCCCCCCCTCCGATTTACGGTTCTGCAAGACACCAACCCAAATCAGGCCCCGGTGTCTTGTGATCCTTGGAGCTTCTAAAATTCATTCAGGGGATGTGGGCGTCGCTGGCCAGGCCAGCATTTATTGCCCATCCCTAATCGCCCCTCGAGGAGGTGGTGGTGAGCCGCCGCCTTGAACCGCTGCAGTCCGTGTGGTGAAGGTGCTCCCACAGTGCTGTTCGGGAGGGAGTTCCAGGATTGTGACCCAGCGACGATGAAGGAACGGCCGATATATTTCCAAGTCGGGATGGTGTGTGACTGGGAGGGGAAGGAACGACGTGTATTTATATAGCGCCTTTAACGTAGTGGAATGTTCCAAGGTGCTTCACAGGAGTGTTATGATACAAAACATTTGACACCGAGCCACATAAGGAGAGATTAGGGCAGGTGACCAAAAGCTGGGTTATAGAGGTCGGTTTTAAGGAGCGTCTTGAAGGAGGAGAGAGAGGCGGAGAGATTTAGGGAGTGAGTTCCAGAGCTTGGAGCCCAGGCAACAGAAGGCACGGCCACCGATGGTGGAGCGATTATAATCAGGGATGCTCAGGAGGGCAGAATTAGAGGAGCGCAGACATCTCGGGGGGGCGGGGAGGGGGGTTGTGGGGCTGGAGGAGATTACAGAGATAGGGAGGGGCGAGGGCCATGGAGGGATTTGTAAACAAGGAATTAGAATTTTGAAACTGAGGCGTTGCTTACCCCGAAGCTAATGTAGGTCAGCGAGCACAGCGGGTGATGGGTGAGCGGGACTGGGTGCGAGTTCGGACACGGGGCAGTGAGCACAGCGGGTGATGGGTGAGCGGGACTGGGTGCGAGTTAGGACACGGGGCAGTAAGCACAGGGGGTGATGGGTGAGCGGGACTGGGTGCGAGTTCGGACACGGGGCAGTGAGCACAGGGGGTGATGGGTGAGCGGGACTGGATGCGAGTTAGGACACGGGGCAGTGAGCACAGGGGGTGATGGGTGAGCGGGACTCGGTGCGAGTTAGGACACGGGGCAGCGAGCACAGGGGGTGATGGGTGAGCGGGACTCGGTGCGAGTTAGGACACGGGGCAGCGAGCACAGGGGGTGATGGGTGAGTGGGACTGGGTGCGAGTTAGGACACGGGGCAGCGAGCACAGGGGGTGATGGGTGAGCGGGACTCGGTGCGAGTTAGGACACGTGGCAGCGAGCACAGGGGGTGATGGGTGAGTGGGACTGGGTGCGAGTTAGGACACGGGGCAGTGAGCACAGGGGGTGATGGGTGAGCGGGACTGGGTGCGAGTTAGGACACGGGGCAGCGAGCACAGGGGGTGATGGGTGAGCGGGACTCGGTGCGAGTTAGGACACGGGGCAGCGAGCACAGGGGGTGATGGGTGAGTGGGACTCGGTGCGAGTTAGGACACGGGGCAGCGAGCACAGGGGGTGATGGGTGAGCGGGACACGGTGCGAGTTAGGACACGGGGCAGTGAGCACAGGGGGTGATGGGTGAGTGGGACTGGGTGCGAGTTAGGACACAGGGCAGTGAGCACAGGGGGTGATGGGTGAGTGGGACTCGGTGCGAGTTAGGACACGGGGCAGTGAGCACAGGGGGTGATGGGTGAGCGGGACTGGGTGCGAGTTAGGACACGGGGCAGTCGAGTTTTGGATCACCT
Source organism: Pristiophorus japonicus (assembly GCF_044704955.1). Taxonomy (NCBI): domain Eukaryota; kingdom Metazoa; phylum Chordata; class Chondrichthyes; family Pristiophoridae; genus Pristiophorus; species Pristiophorus japonicus. The sequence goes on from NC_091996.1 coordinate 96,905,415, forward strand.
CTAGTTTACGTCGGGTAGAACGTGGGACGCCAGCCAGGGGTGTGTTGGAATAGTCAAGTCTGGAGGTAAAGGGGCATGGATGAGGGTTTCCGCAGCGGATGAGCTGAGGCAAGGGCAGAGACGGGCGATGTTATGGAGATGGAAATAGGAAAGAAAGAACTTGCATTTATATAGCATCTATCACGACCTCAGGATGTCCCAAAGCGCTTTACAGCCAATGAAGTACTTTTGGAGTGCAGTCACTGTTGCAATGTAGGAAACGCGGCAGGCAATTTGCGCACAGCAAGCTCCCACACACAGCAATGTGATAATGACCAGATCACCTGTTTCAGTGCATTCCCACTGATGACACTCCTCCTCCTGTATGACCCAGAGTAATACCCACCCTCCTGTATGGTTCAGAGTAATACCCACCCTCCTGTATGGCCCAGAGTAATATCACCCTCCTGTATGGCCCAGTGTAATACCCACCCTCCTGTATGGCCCAGAGTAATACCCCCCCTCCTGTATGGTTCAGAGTAATACCCACCCTCCTGTATGGCCCAGAGTAATATCACCCTCCTGTATGGCCCAGTGTAATACCCACCCTCCTGTATGGCCCAGAGTAATACCCACCCTCCTGTATGGCTCAGAGTAATACCCACCCTCCTGTATGGCCCAGAGTAATACCCATCCTCCTGTATGGCCCAGAGTAATACCCGCCCTCCTGTATGGTCCAGAGTAATACCCGCCCTCCTGTATGGCTCAGAGACATGGACCATGTACAGTAGACACCTCAAGTCGCTGGAGAAATACCACCAAAGATGTCTCCGCAAAATCCTGCAAATCCCCTGGGAGGACAGACGCACCAACATTAGCGTCCTCGTCCAGGCCAACATCCCCAGCATCGAAGCACTGACCACACTCGACCAGCTTCGCTGGGCGGGCCACATTGTCCGCATGCCAGACACGAGATTCCCAAAGCAAGCGCTCTACTCGGAACTCCTACACGGCAAACGAGCCAAAGGTGGGCAAAGGAAACGTTACAGGGACCACCCTCAAAGCTCCCTGATAAAGTGCAACATCCCCATCAACACCTGGAAGTCCCTGGGCCCAAGGCCAGTCCGCCCTCAGTGGAGGAAGTGCATCCGGGAGGGCGCTGAGCACCTCGAGTCTCGTCGCCGAGAGCGTGCAGAAACCAAGCGCAGGCAGCGGAAGGAACGTGCGGCAAACCAGTCCCACCCTCCCCTTCCCTCAACCACCGTCTGTCCCACCTGTGACAGGGATTGTGGTTCCCGTATTGGACTGTTCAGTCACCTAAGGACTCGTGCTAAGAGTGGAAGCAAGTCTTCCTCGATTCTGAGGGACTGCCTCTGATGGTGATGATCTTCAGTGTGAAGATCTCGATCTCCTCAGGCTCGGTGATATTGGGGATGCACACTTTGTGCACCCACAGTGTATCTGCATAACTAAAGCCAGGAACCCAACTCCGTTCCTGAGTCAGCAGCACCTCCCAAATCTAGGCTGAGGTGCCATCTTTCGGATGAGACGTTAAACCGAGGCCCCGTCTGCCCTCTCGGGAGGACGTAAAAAGATCCCACGGCACAATTTCGAAGAAGAGCAGGGGGAGTTCTCCCCGGTGTCCTGGGGCCAATATTTATCCCTCGATCAACATCACTTGCAAAAAAAAACATATGATCTGGGTCATTATCACATTGCTGTGTGTGGGAGCTTGCTGTGCACAAATTGGCGTTTCCTACATTACAACGGTGAGTTATTGGGGGGGGAGGTTAGAATTCCTAAACTCCTAGAACGTAACAATGTGAGCTTTTGATAATTGTGTTAATCGTAATCGAAGCTTTGCAGGTCTCCAGTCGTCCTGGTTAACCCTTGCCCCTGGACCAAGGCCTCGCTCTGTCAAGCCCGTGTGGTGGCTGGTGTGCAACGGACACCCCACGTTAAACAATCCACCCACAGGCATCTTCCACCCTTCAGGATGTAGTTCGGGATCCAGGAATATTAGGTCCTTCACTGGGACACCTGTGAACTCATCCCTTTTTGGCGTCATTTCGAGGGACTGCCTCTGATGATTACAACAGTGACTACACTCCAAAAGTACTTCATTGGCCGTGAACTGCTGTGAGACGTCCGGTGGTTGTGAAAGGTGCTATATAAATGCGAGTCTTTTCATACATTCAAGGCTGATATTTGTAACTAATGGCCCCTCCCCCACAGTTCATTCCCCCAAGGCACTTGAATATCTCCTGTAATCCGCTTAAAATCCAAACTGTGGTATAGAGCAGGGATTAAGTAAAAGACAGGAGCTCGGTAGCAGTGCTGATCTGCTCCGAGCCCATCTCAACCTGTCTGTCTCGCTCCCTCTCGCTCCTGCTTCCTTCCCCCTCTCCTTCCCCTCCCGGATCGACTGCATCCTGCAGTACGGCAAAAGGGGGTCGGAGAGGCTTAAAGCGACCAGCACCCTCGGGTGCTGTACTGCCACGGTTGTTCACCGAAGGAACGCGCTCTCGCACTTGTTTTTGTCTGATGGGCACAGGTGGCGTCCGTCGTATTTGTATTGAACGGCGTGAGTTCTCTTTCAAAAGAAATCGTTGGGTGCGCGAGGGCCAAGCCGGACGGCATAAGTCGCGCCACTTTCGGTGGCAGGGGCGGGCGGGGACATTGTTAGATCTGTTTTGTGCGCTGGGTGCCCGCCGAGGCTCCTGGCCGAACGCGGCTGCCGTTTTTATCGCCTTTCTCGCGCTCACGCAAAACCTCTCGAGGTTGGAGTTGTTTTCGGAAACGGTGTAATTCGCGGAGGGCCCGAGCGAGGCGTGTACGTTGGAATGGTCGTCGGGGGGGGGGGGGGCGGGGGGGGGAATGGGGGGGTTAATTCCACCACCCACAGGACCCTTGGACAGGATTGGCCACGCCGATCTCCAACACTCCAAATATTATGGGTTTAAAATTAATCTCGAACAGTCCAATAATGTGTGTGTAAAATTCATCTAGAACGAAAGAAAGACTTGCATTTATATAGCGCCTTTCACGACCAACGGACGTCTCCAAGCGCTTTACAGCCAATGAAGTACTTTTAGAGTGTGGTCATTGTTGTAATGTGGGAAATGCCAATTTGCGCACAGCAAGCTCCCACACACAGCGATGTGATCCAGATAATCTGTTTCAGTGATGTTGATTGAGGGATAAATATTGGCCCCAGGACACCGGGGAGAACTCCCCTGCTCTTCTTCCAAATAGTGGCTGTGGGATCTTTTACATCCACCCGAGAGGGCAGACGGGGCCTCGGTTTAACGTCTCATCCGAAAGACGGCACCTCCGACAGTGCGGCACTCCCTCAGTACTACCCCTCCGACAGTGCGGCGCTCCCTCAGTACTACCCCTCCGACAGTGCGGCACTCCCTCAGTACTGCCCCTCCGACAGTTCGGCACTCCCTCAGTACTGCCCCTCCGACAGTGCGGCGCTCCCTCAGTACTGCCCCTCCGACAGTGCGGCACTCCCTCTGTACTGCCCCTCCGACAGTGCGGCGCTCCCTCGGTACCGCCCCTCCGACAGTGCGGCGCTCCCTCAGTACCGCCCCTCCGACAGTGCGGGGCTCCCTCAGTACTGCCCCTCCGACAGTGCGGCGCTCCCTCAGTACTGCCCCTCCGACAGTGCGGCGCTCCCTCAGTACTGCCCCTCCGACAGTGCGGCATTCCCTCAGTACCGCCCCTCCGACAGTGCGGGGCTCCCTCAGTACTGCCCCTCCGACAGTGCGGCATTCCCTCAGTACCGCCCCTCCGACAGTGCGGCGCTCCCTCAGTACTGCCCCTCCGACAGTGCGCCGTTCCCTCAGTACTGCCCCTCCGACAGTGCGCCGTTCCCTCAGTATGCCCCTCCAACAGTGCGGCGTTCCCTCAGTACTGCCCCTCCGACAGTGCGGTGGATAATCTAGTTTACATTGGGTGGAACGTGGGAGGCGATATTCATGGTGTAGGTGCGATGGTTGCAGGCAGGGGGTTGGTGGTTCTGGGAAGGGCGTTTTTGAGATTGATTTTAACCCTGACCATGTTTCGTTGTCCAGGTTCGAGCGAGGGGGACCTCTATGAAAACTCAGAGTGTGAAGGAGCTGCCTGGCCCTGGATGAAAGAAAACTGCGCTGCAGAAGGCGGTGTACCATCCACGATCGAGGACCATGCCAGCGTTGAGGGCTGGCTGCCCCGGCCTTGTTGGCGGGCTGTTGGCCAAGCGCCCCGGCCGGGCCGAAGGGAGGGTCCGTGCAACGAGCGGCCAATGGGAAGGCCGGGAGCTGCGACTGGCGCTGTTGATTGGCCTGTGCCTGCCCAGCGGCGTCCAATCGGCCACCTTCACGGTGGCCCTGGTGGGGCCGTGGGGCTGTGACCCGCTCTTTGCCAAGGCGTTGCCGGAGCTGGCCGGCCGGCTGGCGACCGGCAGGATCAACGCGGACCCGTCGCTCGGGGGGGGCTGCCGCTACGCTCACCTGGTGGTCGACGCGGGCTGCCGGGCCGCGGGGGCGCTGGCCGGCTTCGCGGGGCTGGCCAGCTTGGCCTCGGGCTTTGTCGGGCCCCTCGACCCGGGGTACTGCCGGCCGGCCGCCCTGCTGGCCGAGAGCTGGGACAAGGCCGTCTTCTCCTGGGCCTGCCCGGACAGCAGCGGTGGCCGGGCCCTCCCGACCTTGGCCACCCCCCTGCCGCCGGCCGCCGGCGTGCTGCTCGCGGTCCTGCGCCACTTGGGCTGGGCACAGGTGGCGGTGGTGAGCGGCCGGGGGCTGTGGGCCGAGGCGGGCAGGCAGCTGGCCGACTCGCTGCGCCAGCGCGGGCTGCCCCAGGCCCTGGCCATCGCCATGGAGACGGACGGGGCGGAGGGGGCGGAGCTGGCGTTGAGGCGCGTCCAGAGAGCGGGCAACGTCAGAGGTAGGACAAGTCTGGTCACATGTGCAACTGTGGGCACAGGGGGAACATTGGCCTTTATTGCAAGGGGTATTGCAGTACAACTGTACAGGGTATTGGCGAGGCCACAGCTGGAGTACTGCGCGCAGTTTTGGTCTCCGTATTTAAGGAGGGATATACTTGCTTTGGAGGCAGTTCAGAGAAGGTTCACTCGGTTGATTCTGGAGACGAGGGGGTTGTCTGTTGACGAAAGGTTGAGCAGGTTGGGCCGATCCCCATCAGAGGCAGTCCCTCGGAATCGAGGAAGACTTGCTTCCACTCCTGAAGTGAGTCCTTCGGTGGCTGAACAGTCCAATACGAGAACCACAGTCCCTGTCACAGGTGGGGCAGACAGTGGTTGAGGGAAGGGGAGGGTGGGACTGGTTTGCCGCACGCTCCTTCCGCTGCCTGCGCTTGGTTTCTGCACGCTCTCGGCGACGAGACTCGAGGTGCTCAGCGCCCTCCCGGATGCACTTCCTCCACTTAGGGCGGACTGGTCTTTGGCCAGGGACTCCCAGGTGTCGGTGGGGATGTTGCACTTTATCAGGGAGGCTTTGAGGGTGGTCCCTGTAACGTTTCCTCTGCCCACCTTTGGCTCGTTTGCCCTGAAGGCATGCTTATACATTGGCGTTCAGTAGAATGAGAGGTGATCTTATTGAAACTTAGAAGATACTGAGGGGGCTGGACAATGTGGATGCAGAGAGGATGTTTCCACTCGTGGTGGAAACTAAAACTAGGGGGACATAGTCTTAGAATAAGGGGCCGCCCATTTAGGACGGAGAGGAGGAGGAATTTGTTCTCTCAGAGGGTTGTAAATCTGTGGAATTCTCTGTCCCAGAGAGCTGTGGAGGCTGGGACATTGAATATATTTAAGACAGAGATAGACAGATTTTTGAGCGATAAGGGAGTGAGGGGTTATGGGGAGCGGGCGGGGAAGTGGAGCTGAGCGGGTCCCGTGAGGTTAGGTGGCTCAACAGCAACAACGTGTATTTATATAGCACCTTTAACGTTGTAAAATGTCCCAGGGCGCTTCACTGGAGTGTTATAAGTCTAAATATTTGACACCGGGCCACATAAGCAGAAATTAGGGCAGGTGACCAAAAGCTGGGTGAAAGAGGTGGGTTTTAAGGAGCGTCTTGAAGGAGGAGAGAGAGGTGGAGAGGTTTAGGGAGGGAGTTCCAGAGCTTGGGGCCCAGGCAACAGAAGGCACGGCCACCGATGGTGGAGCGATTATAATCAGGGATGGTCAGGGGGGCAGAATTAGAGGAGTGCAGAGATCTCGGGGATTGTGGGGCTGGAGGAGATTACAGAGATAGGGAGGGGCGAGGGCCATGGAGGGATTTGTAAACAAGGATGAGAATGTTATTATTGAGGCGTTGCCGGACCGGGAGCATTGCAACAGTGACCACACTTCAAAAGCACTTCATTGGCTGTGAAACACTTTGTGAGGGCCTCAGGTTGTGAGAGGAGCTGTAGAAATGCAAGTTCTTCCTTGTAACCTCAGCTGTCAGTCGTGGCTCAGTGGGCAGCACACTCTGAGTCAGAAGGTCGTGGGTTCAAGTCCCGCTCCAGGGACTTTAGCACAATAAATCTAACTGACACTCCAGTGCAGTACTGAGGGAGCGCCGCACTGTCGGAGGGGCAGTACTGAGGGAGCCCCGCACTGTCGGAGGGGCAGTACTGAGGGAGCGCCGCACTGTCGGAGGGGCAGTACTGAGGGAGCGCCGCACTGTCGGAGGGGCAGTACTGAGGGAGCGCTACACTGTTGGAGGGGCAGTACTGAGGGAGCGCCGCACTGTCGGAGGGGCAGTACTGAGGGAGCGCTGCACTGTCGGAGGGGCAGTACTGAGGGAGCGCCGCACTGTCGGAGGGGCAGTACTGAGGGAGCGCTACACTGTTGGAGGGGCAGTACTGAGGGAGCGCCGCACTGTCGGAGGGGCAGTACTGAGGGAGCGCTGCACTGTCGGAGGGGCAGTACTGAGGGAGCGCCGCACTGTCGGAGGGGCAGTACTGAGGGAGTGCCGCACTGTCGGAGGGGCAGTACTGAGGGAGCGCCGCACTGTCGGAGGGGCAGTACTGAGGGAGCGCCGCACTGTCGGAGGGGCAGTACTGAGGGAGCGCCGCACTGTCGGAGGGGCAGTGCTGAGGGAGGGCCGCACTGTTGGAGGGGCAGTACTGAGGGAGTGCTGCACTGTCGGAGGGGCAGTACTGAGGGAGCACCGCACTGTCGGAGCTGCCGTCTTTCGGATGAGACGTTAAACCGAGGCCCCGTCTGCTCTCTCAGGTGGATGTAAAAGATCCCATGGCCATTATATTTAAGAAGAGCAGGGGAGTTCTCCCCGGTGTCCTGGGGCCAATATTTATCCCTCAACCGACATCACTAAAACAGATTATCTGGGTCATTATCACATCGCTGTGTGTGGGAGCTTGCTGTGCGCAAATTGGCGTTTCCCACATTACAGCAGTGACTACACTCCGAAAGTACTTCATTGGCTGTAAAGCGCTTTGAGGCGTTCGGTGGTCGTGAATGGCGCTATATAAATGCAGGTCTGTCTTTCTTACCCTGCTGCTAATTGTTCCTTCCAGTGGTGATAATGTGCATGCACTCGGTGCTCATCGGCGGGGAAGATCAGCTGGTGTTCCTACAGAAGGCGGAGGAGCTGAAGATGACAGATGGGACCTACGTCTTCATTCCTTACGATACTCTCCAGTACAGCCTCCCCTACAGGAACGTCAGCTTCCCGGCGCTGGCTGGGAGCGCCACACTGCGACGGGCCTACGACGCAGTGCTGACCGTCACCATGGACTCCGTGGGCAAGGACTTCTATCAGGCCCTCGGAGAAGCTCTGGCAAACAATGAGATCCACACGCATCTGCAGCCCACACAGGTTGGTAACTTTGGTCATCGTGACACAGTCGCCTCACGGCAATATTACTGGGCTAGTGATCATAAGAAATAGGAGCAGGAGTCGGCCATAAGGCCCCTCGAGCCTGCTCCGCCATTTAATACGATCATGGCTGATCCGATCATGGACTCAGCTCCACTTCCCCGCCCGCTCCCCATAACCCCTTATCGATTAAGAAACTGTCTATCTCCGCCTTGAATTTATTCAATGTCCCAGCCTCCACAGCTCTCTGGGGCAGAGAATTCCACAGACTTACAACCCTCTGAGAGAAGAAATTCCTCCTCTTCTCAGTTTTAAATGGGCGGCCCCTTATTCTCAGGTTATGCCCCCTAGTTCTAGTCTCCCCCCATCAGTGATCCAGAGGCCGGGACTACTGATCCGGAGACATGAGTTCGAATCCCACCGCGGCAGCTGGGGAATTTAAATTCAGCTAACTAAATAAATCTGGAATTAACGAAGCCAGTTTCAGTAAAGGTGACCATGAAACCATCGGTCTAATGTGTGCACCTGTGAGTATGCTCACAGGTTTGTGTCCCCCTCCACTTTTATAGGGGGCACTTGTAAAATATGGAATTTTAATGCCCTAAAATAAACCAAAAAAAACCCCTACAAAAATACAAAAAAAAAGAGGGCTGTTATAAGTGTCTGGAGTGCCCCCCAGATCAGGGGGGCACTCGATCTAATGTTTATTTTGTACTCCCCAAAGAGAGTTGTGACTGGCCAGTCACGTGATGTTCACAAGACTCAATAAAACCCCAGCCAGTTGGCTCTCGGTCATCCATGATGAGGCATTCAGTTGTGGGCCGAGTGGGTGAACTGATAATATGTCTTGCGATTGTTAAACCTCCTGATCTTTGGGCACCCTGTGCGGAGGGGAGCGGGTAGGTCCGAGGGCCTCCTCGTAGGACTGCTCCTGGGCACGGCCAAGGGGGCCATCAGCCGGTCCAGGCAGCGGGCGGTCGAGGGGGTCGTTCAGCCCGATTGCCTGCCTCTCTTCCACGCGTACATCCGGGCCAGGGTGTCCCTGGAGATGGAGCATAAAAACATAGAAAATAGGTGCAGGAGTAGGCCATTCAGCCCTTCGAGCCTGCACCGCCATTCAATATGATCATGGCTGATCATGCAACTTCAGTACCCCATTCCTGCTTTCTCGCCATACCCCTTGATCCCTTTAGCCGTAAGGGCCACATCTAACTCCCTTTATGCATTTGAATATATCTAACGAACTGCCATCAACAACTTTCTATGGTAGAGAATTCCACAGATTCACAACTCTCTGGGTGAAGAAGTTTCTCCTCATCTCGGTCCTAAATGGCTTACCCTGATCCTTAGACTGTGACCCCTGGTTCTGGACTTCCCCAACATCGGGAACATTCTTCCTGCATCTAACCTGTCCAATCCCGTCAGAAATTTCTATGTTTCTATGAGATCCCCTCTCATTCTTCTAAACTCCAGTGACTATAAGCCTAGTCGATCCAGTCTTTCTTCATATGTCAGTCCTGCCATCCCGGGAATCAGTCTGGTGAACCTTCGCTGCACTCCCTCAATAGCAAGAATGTCCTTCCTCAGATTGGGAGACCAAAACTGTACACAATATTCAAGGTGTGGCCTCACCAAGGCCCTGTACAACTGTAGCAACACCTCCCTGCTCCGAGACTCAAATCCCCTCGCTATGAAGGCCAACATGCCATTTGCCTTCTTCACCGCCTGCTGTACCTGCATGCCAACTTTCAATGACTGATGTATCATGACACCCAGGTCTCGTTGCACCTCCCCTTTTCCTAATCTGTCACCATTCAGATAATATTCTGCCTTCGTGTTTTTGCCACCAAAGTGGATAACCTCACATTTATCCACATTATACTTCATCTGCCATGCATTTGCCCACTCACCTAACCTGTCCAAGTCACCCTGCAGCCTCTTAGCGTCCTCCTCACAGCTCACACCGCCACCCAGCAGTACGCTCGCGGACTTCCGCGAGAGGTGGGCGCCGGAGAGACTGGAGTGCATCATCACCCCTGGCAACCACATTCTAATTCGATTTTTTTGTTAGGTTTCCTAGTAATTGTGCCCCTTTAACAAGGGGGGGGGGTGCACTTGGTTAATTTATGATTTAATATAGTTGTAGAGCTGTTGAGTGGGAGTGGCTCAGCCAGTCACGTGACGTTCACAAGCCTCAATAAAACCCTGGCCAGTTGGGTTCGGGGGATCCACGATGGGGCAGGTGGTTGTGAGCCTGGTGGATGAACCGGTAATGTGTGGTGTGATTGTTAAACCTTTTGCTAATAAACCAACTTAATAGCAATGTGTTGCTATGGATTCTTCAGCCAAGACCCCACAAAGTGACTACATTACGGTGGCCAATCGAGCAAGGTGCCAGAGACCAGTGTTGTGGTTCACGGGGAAGCAGCGACCAAAATCTGCCGAAGGGTCATTGAGCTGAAAGATGAACTCTGTCTCTCTCTCTCACCAGCCGCTGCTTGACCTGCCAAATGTCCGCAGCACTTTCTGTTTATGGTTCAATTATCCATCACCCCCAGGGGTTACAGTGTCCCCATTAACAGGCTTTGGGCCTGGATAACCGCGACTTTGGCTGGCTTGACTTTCAGGGCACCCCCCCCCGGCTCATTCCCACTGAATCAAATCTAAAATCCTTGGCGGCGAATTAAACCAAGGTGTTTACTTGAAATAATCCTCTTACAGCGCAGATCGTCACTTCTCAATCCCCTTCAGCTCACGCAGCGTGACTCAGGCAGATTAAGAGAGGCAATTAACGGGCTGTCTTCACATCCAAACGTAGGACGGCATCATCTGCTCCACATTGTATCAGACTTTTCACGCAGCGAGTTGTTGTGATCGGGAACGCGCTGCCTGAAAGGGCGCTGGGAGCAGATTCAATAGTGACTTTCAAACCGGGAATTGGATCAATACTTGACGGGGAAACATTCACCGGGCTGTGGGGAGAGAGCGGGGGGGATGGGACTGATGGGATCGCTCGCTCACAGAGCCGGCACAGGCTCGATGGGCCCAATGGCCTCCTCCTGCGCTGTGCCTGTATCGCTCGATGATGCTGTAACTTTGTTGTACATGATATTTTACGTATTAGGTAGTCTGCTACATATAATAAAATATAGATTTTATTTTGAATAGAAAGAAAGAACTTGCATTTATATAGCACCTTTCACCACCTCAGGACGTTCCGAAGCGCCTTACAGCCGATGAAGCACTTTCGAGTGTAGTCGCTGCTGTAATGTGGGAAACGCAGCAGCCAATTTCAGCACAGCAAGCTCCCACACACAGCAGTAAGATAGCGAGCAGATAATTTATCGGGTACAGTAGCGTAGCGTAACGTTACTGGATCAGTAACCCCGGAGACCCAAGTTCAAATCCCACCATGGCAGCTGGGGAATTTAAATTCACTTTCTGGAATAAAAACCATGGAGCCAAAATTGCTCGCGGCGATAAATTGGGGAGGACATTTTGATTTATTTGTAAATCTAGCGGCCAGCGCCTTGGGGCGCTGTTGGAGACGGTATCGGGGCGGGAGTGGGGCGGTTGAAATGAATTCAGTTCAAATACTCAGAGGACTATAACAAGTCTAATAGTAAAATATCGTGACCGTGTATTTGTAGAAATACTTTTTCAATCGAGGTTCTCCAATAGCTTATGCCCCCTTAAGTCTACTTTACTAATACCTCGCGGTTACTCTACAAGCTTACAACTACTTATTGTCCTTTACAGATCCACGCACCATGAATAGGCAGCACGCTCTGTACTGCATTGCTTAACGTTGATTTCCATCGGCTCGACAAAGCCTTACATCAGAAATAGGAGCAGGAGTCGGCCATTCGGCCCCTCGAGCCTGCTCCGCCATTTAATACGATCATGGCTGATCTGATCATGGACTCAGCTCCACTTCCCCACCCACTCCCCATAACCCCTTACTCCCTTATCGGTTAAGAAACTGTCTATCTCTGTCTTAAATATATTAAATGTCCCAGCCTCCACAGCTCTCTGGGGCAGAGAATTCCACAGATTTACAACCCTCTGAGAGAAGAAATTCCTCCTCATCTCAGTTTTAAATGGGCGGCCCCTTATTCTAAGATCATGCCCCCTAGTTCTAGTCTCCCCGATTGTTGATGCGTTCGCTGAAAGATCGGAAGTCTGCACTTCTGACACCATGTACCTTATAGCCTCTTGAACACTCTTAGTTCAGTTTAATTCTGTTTGTTCTGGAGATCTCAATGTGCAATTAAAATGGTCTTCCCCTCGTACAGTCTTTTGTCAACACAGATCCAAGGCGCTGTACCCCCTGGGTTGGAGGGCCCTAGATGTTATAGCGTTACAGTCAGGGTCGGGATCGCTCGAGCTGAAAAGGTGGCTGATTCCACCAAAGGGAGTGGGACAGGTATTTGAGGATGGGGGGACCGTGCAGGGGGGTTACGGGGAGCGACTGAGCACGACTGCTCTGTCACAGAGCCAGCACAGTCCCGACGCGCCGAATGGCCTCCCCCTGTGCCGTATGTTTCTGCGATTGTACAGGAGCGTTAACGTGTGCTCCCCCTCGCAGGTCTCTCCGCTGTTTGGCACCATTTACAACGCGATATACTTCATGGCCAAAGCTGCGGAAAGCGCACAGCGGGAGGCCAGGGAGGTGACTGGAGCCGCCATCGCGCGGCACGCCCGCGAGCTGGAGTTCGATGGGTTTAACCAGGTGCTGTGGACCGATGAAGATGGGGCGGTGGTTGCTGACTATGTGGTGCTGGACACGAACGGGGTCGGGAGCCAACTCTTGGCCACCCACTCGGTCAACATGGCCACGGGCACCCTGAAACACCTGGGCAGCGCCATCCATTTCCCCCACGGAGCCGCGCCCACCACGGATGCCGCCTGCTGGTTTGACTCCGAGGACCTCTGCACGGGAGGTAGGACGGGCCACACCGCCTCGGTCTCACAATCCTCACTCTTGGCTTCCGATCCCTCCGTGGTCCTCACCCCCCCTCCCTATCTCCATAACTTCCTCCAGCCCCACGCCCCCCCCCCCCCCATCTCTGTAACCTTCTACAACACGATCCCCTCCCTCTCCCCCGAGATCTCTGCGCTCCTCCAATTTCAGCCTCTCGCCAATTCCCCCGATTTCCATCGGTGGCCGAGCCTTCTGGATCGCAAGCTCTGGAACTCCCTCCCTAAACCCCTTCACCTCTCTACCTCTCCTCCTGTTAAGACGCTCCTTAAAACCTGCCTCTTTAACCAATCTTTTGGACACATAGAAACACAGAAATTTACAGCGCAGAAGGAGGCCAATCCCGGCCCATCGTGTCCACGCCCCGGCCGACAAAGAGCCGCACGGCCCTTGGTCAGCAGCCCTGAAGGTTACATATAAACCCACGAACAATGGCGGAAAGGCAAAGAGCACCCGGCCCAACCAGTCCGCCTCACACAACTGCGACACCCCTTATACTGAAACATTCTACACTTCACCCCAACCGGAGCCATGTGATCTCCTGGGGAAAAACCAGATAAAAACCCAGGCCAATTGGGGAAAATAAATCTGGGAAAATTCCTCTCCAACCCATCCAGGCGATCGACACTAGTCCAGGCGATCACCATGGCCGTATTCGATTCCCTGCAGTACCTGCCCTAGTATCTCCTTATGTGGCTCGGTGTCAAATTTGGTTTGATAATCGCTCCTGGGAAACGACTTGGAATGTTGTACTACAATAAAGGCGCTATATAAATACAAGTTGTTGTTGTCATCATCATAGGCAGTCCCTCGGAATCGAGGAAGACTTGCTTCCACTCTAAAAGTGAGTCCTTAGGTGGCTGAACAGTCCAATACAGGAACCACAGTCCCTGTCACAGGTGGGACAGACAGTGGTTGAGGGAAGGGGAGGGTGGGACTGGTTTGCCGCACGCTCCTTCCGCTGCCTGCGCTTGGTTTCTGCACGCTCTCGGCGACGAGACTCGAGGTGCTCAGCGCCCTCCCGGATACACTTCCTCCACTTAAGGCGGACTGGTCTTTGGCCAGGGACTCCCAGGTGTCGGTGGGGATGTTGCACTTTATCAGGGAGGCTTTGAGGGTGGTCCTTGTAACCGACCCAGGAATGCAAGAGAATCATAGAATCTCACGGCACGGGAGGAGGCCATTGGGCCTCTCGAGCCTCTTCCGCCATTCAATGAGATCGTGGCTGGTCTGTGACCTAACTCCATCCACCCGCCTTCGGCCCTTAATACCTTTGGTTAACAAAAATCTATCCATCTCGGGTTCAAAATTAACAATTGACCCCAGCATCAATTTGAGGAAGAGGGTTGTAAAGGCCTGGCTCTAATCTTTGGACTATGTACCCTAATTCTAGATTCCCCGACCAGCACAAATAGGTTTTCTCTATCTATCAGTTCCCCTTAATATAAGAACATAAGAAATAGGAGCAGGAATCGGCCATTCGGCCCCTCGATTCAATAAGATCACGGCTGATCTTCGACCTCAACTCCACTTTCCCGCCCGATCCCTCGATTCCCCCAGAGTCCAAAAATCTATCGATCTCTGTCCTGAATATACTCAACGACTGAGCCTCCACAGCCCTCTGGGGCAGAGAATTCCAAAGATTCACCATCCTCTGAGTGAAGAAATTCCTCCTCATCTCAGTCCTAAATGGCCAACCCCTTATCCTGAAACTGTGACCCCTGGTTCTAGACTCCCCAGCACGGGGGGAAACACCCTCCCTGCATCTACCCTGTCAAGCCCTGTAAGAATGTTGTATTTTTAATGAGATCACCTCTCATTCTTCTAAACTCTAGAGAATATCGGCCTTGTCTGCTCAATCTCTCCTCATAGCAATCCCCCCATCCCAGGAATCAGTCTGGTGAACCTTCGTTGCACTCCCTCTATGGCAAGTATATCCTTCCTTAGGTAAGGAGACCGACACTGTACACAATACTCCAGGTGTGGTCTCACCAGGGCCTGTATAATTTGCAGCATCGAAGCACTGACCACACTCGACCAGCTCCGCTGGGCAGGGCCACATTGTCCGCATGCCCGACACGAGACTCCCAAAGCAAGCGCTCTACTCGGAACTCCTTCACGGCAAACGAGCCGAAGGTGGGCAGAGGAAACGTTACAAGGGACCACCCTCAAAGCCTCCCTGATAAAGTGCAACATCCCCACCGACACCTGGGAGTCCCTGGCCCAAAGACCAGTTCGCCCTAAGTGGAGGAAGTGCATCTGGGAGGGCGCTGAGCACCTCGAGTCTCGTCGCCGAGAGCATGCAGAAACCGAGCGCAGGCAGCGGAAGGAGCGTGCGGCAAACCAGTCCCACCCTCCCCTTCCCTCAACCACTGTCTGTCCCACCTGTGACAGGGACTGTGGTTCTCGTATTGGACTGTTCAGTCACCTAAGGACTCATGTTAAGAGTGGAAGCAAGTCTTCCTCGATTCCGAGGGACTGCCTGTGATGGTGACCCCACTAGTTAATATCCTTAAAACCACCCATAATCTCCTAAATTCCAGGGAATACAACCGTCGTTTGTGTAAGCTCAAAACTTAACCCTTGGAGTTCCAGGTATCATTCTGGTCAATCTACACGGCACTCCCGCTCCAAGAATTATCCAATCATCCCAAGCCCCCTGCTCTTTCCCCACAGCCCTGCAAATCTTCGCCCCTTAAAGTATGTATCCAATTCTCCGCTCAAAGAGAATCCGTTTCAGATCACACTGTCATGATAATCGCTTTCAAAATTATCATCCTTGTTTACAAATCCCTCCATGGCCCTCGCCCCTCCCTATCTCTGTAATCTCCTCCAGCCCCACAACCCCCCGAGATATCTGCATTCCTCTAATTCTGCCCTCCTGACCATCCCTGATTATAATCGCTCCACCATCGGTGGCCTTGTCTTCTGTTGCCTGGGCCCCAAGCTCTGGAACTCCCTCCCTAAACCTCTCCGCCTCTCTCTCCTCCTTCAAGACGCTCCTTAAAACCCACCTCTTTCACCCAGCTTTTGGTCACCTGCGCTAATTTCTACTTGCGCGGTTCGGCGTGAAATGTTTCTGTCTCGTAATACTGCTGTGTTTCACTGCGTTAAAGGCTCCATATAAACGTAAATTATAGTTGTTGTTGATAATCAGGTGCTGTCATACGCCCAGGAGTGCAGGAATTTGCAGCTGATGAATGGACTTGAGGTTTATTGATCATTATTTGACAGACAGGGCGATTAATTTTGTCTCTTGCCCAGGAGTGGAGCCTGTGTCTGTGGTGCTGGTATTTGTCCTGGTGTCTGGATTGATCCTGGCCGGAGGAGCCTTGGCCTACTTCCTCAGGTTTGTTCTTTTCCCATTTTATACCATTTACTTTTACTATCGCTAGTTAATTCATCTCCCCCACCCGCCCGCCCTCGCCCACCTTCCTATACCGTCAGCTGTGACTCAGTGGGTAGTACTCTCACCTCTGAGTCAGAAGGTCGTGGGTTCAAGTCCCACTCGAACACATAAATCTAGGCTGACACTCCCAGTGCAGTACTGAGGGAGCGCCGCACTGTCGGAGGGGCAGTGCTGAGGGAGTGTCGGAGGGGCAGTGCTGAGGGAGTGCCGCACTGTCGGAGGGGCAGTGCTGAGGGAGTGCTGCACTGTCGGAGGGGCAGTACTGAGGGAGCGCTGCACTGCCGGAGGGGCAGTACTGAGGGAGTGCCGCACTGTCGGAGGGGCAGTACTGAGGGAGTGCCGCACTGCGCTGTGGGAGGGGCAGTACTGAGGGAGCGCCGCACTGTCGGAGGGGCAGTACTGAGGGAGTGCCGCACTGCGCTGTCGGAGGGGCAGTACTGAGGGGCAGTACTGAGGGAGCGCCGCACTGTTGGAGGGGCAGTACTGAGGGAGCGCCGCACTGTCGGAGGGGCAGTACTGAGGGAGCACCGCACTGTTGGAGGGGCAGTACTGAGGGAGTGCTGCACTGTCAGAGCTGCCGTCTTTTGGATGAGACATTAAACCGAGGCTCCGTCTGCCCTCTCCGGTGGACATAAAAGATTCAAAGAAGAGCAGGGGACAGCTCCCCGGTGTCCTTGCGAACGTACATCCCTCAACCAACATCACTCAATCAGATGGCCTGGTCATTGTCTCATTGCTGTGTCTGCCGCGTTTCCCACATTACAACAGTGACTACACTTCAAAGCGTACGTAAGTGGCTGTACAGCGCTTTGGGACGTAACGAGGTCACGAGGTATGGAAGTTCGTTATTGCTGGAAGGTGGCCCCGCCCTCAGAGTGGAGGTAAATCAGGAAGTGAGCCTTCCCAGTCACAGAATGGCAGGGGGTGCGAGGGCTGGTCGCACACTTGGAGTTGGGTCTGATTCAACGGTCGGTGCAGGCTGGATGGGCCGAATGGCCTCCTCCTGTTCCTGTGTTATGAAACTGTTGGCTGACCCACATCGTCAGTCATCGCCATCATAGGCAGGCCCTCGGGATCGAGGAAGACTTGCTTCCACTCTTAACATGAGTCCTTAGGTGGCTGAACAGTCCAATACGAGAGCCACAGTCCCTGTCACAGGTGGGACAGACAGTGGTTGAGGGAAGGGGAGGGTGGGACTGGTTTGCCGCACGCTCCTTCCGCTGCCTGCGCTTGGTTTCTGCACGCTCTCGGCGACGAGACTCGAGGTGCTCAGCGCCCTCCCGGATGCACTTCCTCCACTTAGGGCGGACTGGTCTTTGGCCAGGGACTCCCAGGTGTCGGTGGGGATGTTGCACTTTATCAGGGAGGCTTTGAGGGTGGTCCCTTGTAACGTTTCCTCTGCCCACCTTTGGCTCATTTGCCGTGAAGGAGTTCCGAGTAGAGCGCTTGCTTTGGGAGTCTCGTGTCTGGGGCATGTGGACAATGTGGCCCTGCCCAGCGGAGCTGGTCGTGTGTGGTCAGTGCTTCGATGTTGGCCTGGTCGAGGACGCTAACGTTGGTGCGTCTGTCCTCCCGGGGGATTTGTAGGATCTTGTGTACAATGTGCTTGGCAAGAGGGGGGATGTGAAGGAGCTGAGAATGAAACGAGGTGGGGGGTGAGGGGGGAGACAAGGGGAGGTGGGGGGTGAGGGGGGAGACAAGGGGAGGTGGGGGGTGAGGGGGGAGACAAGGGGAGGTGGGGGGTGAGGGGGGAGACAAGGGGAGGTGGGGGGTGAGGGGGGAGACAAGGGGAGGTGGGGGGTGAGGGGGGAGACAAGGGGAGGTGGGGGGTGAGGGGGGAGACAAGGGGAGGTGGGGGGTGAGGGGGGAGACAAGGGGAGGTGGGGGGTGAGGGGGGGGACAAGGGGAGGTGGGGGGTGAGGGGGGAGACAAGGGGAGGTGGGGGGTGAGGGGGGAGACAAGGGGAGGAAGGGACAGTGTGAACAAATTGCTGACACAGGAGATCCACACAACCATTTCTGTTCATGTTCCACAGCGGTCGTTTCCAGAAGGTTCAACTGTTGAGAGGTCCGAACAAGATTGTTCTGAGCATGGACGACCTGGTGTTTATCAACACACAGCCCAGCCGGAAGGTAGGTACAATGTATGCAACATGTGAGCATACTCACGGGTTTGTAGAGCTGTGTTGCCCCAATGGAGGGCACTCTACGCGGGAGTTCTCCCTCTATTTATCGGGGACTTGGCCTGGAGGGTGGTGCACGGAGCAGTCCCGTGCAATAAGTTTTTAAGTCAGTTCACAGGCTCCCAGGCCGCCTGCAATTTCTGCGGTCTGGAGGAGTCCCTGTTCCACGTCTATGTTGAATGTGTGAGGTTGCAGCCCCTCTTCCAATATTTGAAGGGGCTGCTCCTGAAATTCTAGTTGCACTTCAGTCCCACGCTCCTGATCTTTGGGACACCCTGTGCGGAGGGGAGCGGGTAGGTCCGAGGGCCTCCTCGTAGGACTGCTCCTGGGCCTGGCCAAGGGGGCCATCAGCCGGTCCGGGCAGCGGGCGGTCGAGGGGGTCGTCCAGCCCGAATGCCTGCCTCTCTTCCGAGGTTACATCCGGGCCAGGGTGTCCCTGGAGATGGAGCACGCGGTGTCCACCGGTACGCTCGCGGCCTTCCGCGAGAGGTGGGCGCCGGAGGGACTGGAGTGCATCATCACCCCCGGCAACCACATTCTAATTTGATCGGTTAAAGTTCCTTTCAAGTTTTATTGCTAATTTTGTGGGTTCTAGTGTCCCTTTAATAAGGGGGCACTCGGCTTTATCTGTTAACCAATATAGTTGTAGAGCTGTTGTGCTGGGAGTGGCTTAGCCAGTCACATGATGTTCACAAGACTCAATAAAACCCCAGCCAGTTGGGTTCGGGGGATCCACGATGGGGCAGGTGGTTGTGAGCCTGGTGGATGAACCGCAAATGTGTCATTTGATTGTTCAACCTTTTGCTAATAAACCAACTGGTTCTTAATAGCAGTGTGTTGCTAGGGATTCTTAAGCAAAGAACCCATGAAGCAAATACATTATAGCGGGGAAGTCTACAGTCTCGGTCTTCAGCTTAAAATGTGTGCACTTTGGGCTCACCCAAATCTTTACCCCACCCTCCCACCGTCCGAGTCCCAACTCGCGCCAAGCCTCGTGACAGATTAGGAAAAGGGCAGGTGCAAAGAGACCTGGGTGTCATGGTACATCAGTCATTGAAGGTTGGCATGCAGGTACAGCAGGCGGTTAAGAAAGCAAATGGCATGTTGGCCTTCATAGCGAGGGGATTTGAGTACAGGGGCAGGGAGGTGTTACGACAGTTGTACAGGGCCTTGGTGAGGCCACACCTGGAGTATTGTGTACAGTTTTGGTCTCCTAACCTGAGGAAGGACATTCTTGCTATTGAGGGAGTGCAGCGAAGGTTCACCAGACTGATTCCCGGGATGGCGGGACTGACCTATCAAGAAAGACTGGATCAACTGGGCTTGTATTCACTGGAGTTCAGAAGAATGAGAGGGGACCTCATAGAAACGTTTAAAATTCTGACGGGGTTAGACAGGTTAGATGCAGGAAGAATGTTCCCAATGTTGGGGAAGTCCAGAACCAGGGGACACAGTCTAAGGATAAGGGGGAAGCCATTTAGGACCGAGATGAGGAGGAATTTCTTCACCCAGAGAGTGGTGAACCTGTGGAATTCTCTACCACAGAAAGTTGTTGAGGCCAATTCACTAAATATATTCAAAAAGGAGTTAGATGAAGTCCTTACTACTAGGGGAATCAAGGGGTATGGTGAGAAAGCAGGAATGGGGTACTGAAGTTGCATGTTCAGCCATGAACTCATTGAATGGCGGTGCAGGCTAGAAGGGCCGAATGGCCTACTCCTGCACCTATTTTCTATGTTTCTATGTTTCTATGTTTGCCCGTTGTCCCCACTGTGCTCGCTGACTTACACCGGCTCCCGGTCCCTGAATTTTCAAATTCTCATCCTCGCGCTCAGATCTCTCCAGAGGTTCTGTACGTGATATATTGTTTATGATGCCACTGTGTTTACTGTATTTGCGTCAGCTGTTGCATTACCATAGTGAACCACTAGGTGAAGCAGTAGTCCACTAGGGGACGCTCTAGATTGCTCTGTGCAATGGCAGTGAGTGGGACTGAGATTTGCTGCACCAATTTCTGGACTGTGGGAGATAATGGGAGGTTCATTGGCTCCGTTGTAACTCTGGGAGCAAGTGTGAAAACTATTAGGAATTTTGTGGGATTGAACCAGACAGCGGTTGGGTCCATTGGAACAAGGGGAGTGAGCACTGTGCAGGTCGACTGACGGTAATTCTAGACTTACATCAGGTTTTATAGTAACCGGACTGAGTTGTGATAACGATAGACATCGCAATCAATTCGTGGCCATTGACCAGACACTTAACTGGACCAGCCACATAAATACCATGGCCACAAGAGCGGGTCAGAGGCTGGGTCTTCTGCGGCGAGTGTCTCACCTCCTGAGTCTTTCCAGCATCTACAAGACACAAGTCAGGAGTGTGATGGAACACTCCCCACTTGCCTGGATGAGTTGCAGCTCCAACAACACTCGAGAAGCTCGACACCATCCAGGACAAAGCAGCCCGTTTGATTGACAGCCCATCTACCACCTTCAACACTCACTCCCTCCACCACCTTCAACACTCACTCCCTCCACCACCTTCAACACTCACTCCCTCCACCACCTTCAACACTCACTCCCTCCACCACCTTCAACACTCACTCCCTCCACCACCGGCGCCCCCTGGCTGCAGTGTGCACCATCTACAAGATGCACTGCAGCAACTCGCCAAGGCTTCTTCGGCAGCACCTCCCAAACCCGCGACCTCTACCGCCTAGAAGGACAAGGGCAGCAGGCCCATGGGAACACCACCACCTCCACGTTCCCCTCCCAGTCACACACCATCCCGACTGGGAAATATATCGGCCGTTCCTTCATCGTCGCTGGGTCACAATCCTGGAACTCCCTCCCTAACAGCACTGTGGGAGCACCTTCACCACACGGACTGCAGCGGTTCAAGAAGGGGGCTCACCACCACCTTCTCAAGGGGCAGTTAGGGGGATGGGCAATAAATGCCGGCCTTGGCCAGCGACGCCCACATCCCAGGAACGAATAAGCGAAAAATACCTGACAAATTGTTCAAATACAACGGACAGGTTTACATATGAGGAAGGTTGGAGTTAGAAAGGAAGTCAAGCAGGAACTTTCTCAACCAAATAATAAGAGAGTGGTGGAATAAGTTGCATGTTGTGAGGAGGACGCAAAGAATCTACAAAGTGATAGAAACAGGCTCAGTGAGTGGGCTAAAATTTTGCAGATGGAGTATAATGTGGGAAGGTGTGAGGTTATCCACTTTGGTAGGAAATTAAAGAAGCAAATTATTATTTAAATGGTAAGGGATTACGGAATGCTGCAGTACAGAGGGACCTGGGGGTCCTTGTGCATGAAACACAAAAGGTTAGTATGCAGGTACAGCAAGTGATCAGGAAGGTCAATGGTATCTTGGCCTTTATTGCAAAGGGGATGGAGTATAAAAGCAGAGAAGTCTTGGTACAGTTATACAGGGTGTTGGTGAGGCCACACCTGGAGTACTGCATGCAGTTTTGCTCTCCGTATTAAAGGAAGGATATACTTCCATTGGAGGCTGTTCAGAGAAGGTTCACCAGGCTGATTCCTGAGATGAGGGGATTGACTTATGAAGAAAGGTTGAGCAGGTTGGGCCTCTATGCATTGGAGTTTAGAAGAATGAGAGGTGATCTTACTGAAATGTGTAAGATTCTGAGGGGGCTGGACAGGGTAGATGCAGAGAGGATGTTTCCCCTCGTGGGGGAATCTCGAACTTGGGGGCATAGTTTCAGAATAAGGGGTCGCCCATTTAGAACATAGATGAGGAGGAATTTCTTCTCTCAGGGCCGTGAATCTGTGGAATTCTCTGCCCCAGAGAGCTGTGGAGGCTGGGACATTGAATATATTTAAGGCGGAGATAGACAGATTTTTGAGCGATAAGGGAGTGAAGGGTTATGGGGAGTGGGCGGGGAAGTGGAGCTGAGTCCATGATCAGATCAGACATGATCGTATTAAATGGCGGAGCAGGCTCGAGGGGCCGAATGGCCGACTCCTGCTCCTATTTCTGATGGGACTGCTATGGACGTGGCCAGTTACAGCAGGCTCCTTCAGTGTATCTCAGGGTCGAGCGATATATTGGTGAGAAGTGGGTGGGATCGATCACATCTTGAAGGGCAGGCTTGCCAGACCCAAGGGACTGGGCCCTACTCCTTTAAAAATCCGTCCACCTTTCTGTTCCAGCGACTGAACGGTGAGAATGAAGCAGGAGGCAAGAGTGTCCTGGATTTCAAGAGCACCAGAACGCCCAAACATTCCATCTCGGTAAAGAGTGTCTCTGCGGTGACCCCAGAGACCAGCAACGTAGCCATCTATGAGGTAGGGTTCTTGGGGGCTGTAATTACCCGCTCTTTTTCTGCGCTCTGTTTTACCCGGGGATGAGGTGTCCTGGGTGGGTGGTCAGCCTCCAGCGCTCCGCGGCGAACATTGGGGTCCGTACCGAGTCCCGCTCACCCATCACCCCCTGTGCTCACTGCCCCGTGTCCTAACTCGCACCGAGTCCCGCTCACCCATCACCCCCTGTGCTCACTGCCCCGTGTCCTAACTCGCACCCAGTCCCGCTCACCCATCACCTCCTGTGCTCACTGCCCCGTGTCCTAACTCGCACCCAGTCCCACTCACCCATCACCCCCTGTGCTCACTGCCCCGTGTCCTAACTTGCACCGAGTCCCGTTCACCCATCACCCCCTGTGCTCGCTGCCCCGTGTCCTAACTTGCACCGAGTCCCGCTCACCCATCATCCCCTGTGCTCACTGCCCCGTGTCCTAACTCGCACCGAGTCCCGTTCACCCATCACCCCCTGTGCTCGCTGCCCCGTGTCCTAACTTGCACCGAGTCCCGCTCACCCATCACCCCCTGTGCTCACTGCCCCGTGTCCTAACTCACACCCAGTCCCGATCACCCATCACCCCCTGTGCTCACTGCCCCGTGTCCTAACTCGCACCGAGTCCCGCTCACCCATCACCCCCTGTGCTCACTGCCCCGTGTCCTAACTCGCACCCAGTCCCACTCACCCATCACCCCCTGTGCTCGCTGCGCCGTGTCCTAACTCGCACCGAGTCCCGCTCACCCATCACCCCCTGTGCTCGCTGCCCCGTATCCTAACTCGCACCCAGTCCCACTCACCCATCACCCCCTGTGCTCACTGCCCCGTGTCCTAACTCGCACCGAGTCCCGCTCACCCATCACCCCCTGTGCTCACTGCCCCGTGTCCTAACTCGCACCGAGTCCCGCTCACCCATCACCCCCTGTGCTCACTGCCCCGTGTCCTAACTCGCACCGAGTCCCGCTCACCCATCACCCCCTGTACTCGCTGACTTACATTGGCTCCCGGTTAAGCAATGCCTCGATTTCAAAATTTCCATTCTGGTTTACAAATCCCTCCATGGCCCTCGCCCCTCTTTCAAAGAGTCGGCACAGGCATGATGGGATGGATGGCCTTCTTCTCTGCTCTGTATTTCTATTGGTTGATTTAATCTGTGTTCTGTGATTCTATTGGTTGATATAATCTGTGTTCTGTGAATCTATTGGTTGATATAATCCGTGCTCTGACCCTATTGGTTGATATAATCTGTGCTCTGATTCTATTGGTTGATATAATCTGTGCTCTGACCCTATTGGTTGATATAATCTGTGCTCTGACCCTATTGGTTGATATAATCTGTGCTGTTTCCCACAGGGTGACTGGGTTTGGCTGAAGAAGATTATTGATGGGAAATTTACTGAGATCAAGCCTGCAACTAAAACGGTTTTCTGTAAGGTGAGACCCTTGTAACCCTTTGCAGCAGTCCTGGTTTTAATTCCGGAGCAAAATCTCAGCTGTTTAAGGATCAGGATTGGGAAGATCCCACTGGTGATTCGTATCAATGCCTTTAAGGGGGAGGCTGGATAAACACACGAGGGAGACAGGAATCGAGGGATATGGTGATGGGGTGAGATGGAGAGGGGTGGGAGGGGGCTGGTGTGGAGCATGAACCCCGGCACGGAGCGGTGGGGCCCGGTGGCCTGTTCCTGTGGGGTACGTCCTATGTAACAAGAGATGTAAATGCTGCTTTCAGATCCGGGAAATGAGGCACGAGAATGTGAACCCCGTCCTGGGCCTTTTCCACGACTGCGGCGTCCTTGCGATCGTCACCGAGCATTGCTCCAGGGGCAGCCTGGAAGACCTGATCGCCAACGAGGACATGAAGCTAGACTGGATGTTCAAGTCCTCCCTCCTGCTTGACCTGATCAAGGTAAGCGGTCCCCGGCATCTCCGTTCTATTGCCGCGTCTGTCCGGGCTCTGACAGATACCCCTCCCATGGGATGTTCATTCCTGGCTACACTCGGACAGCGTGAGAGAGAACTGTTAGCTGTTGACATAAAACATAAGAAATAGGAGCAGGAGTCAGCCATTCGGCCCCTCGAGCCTGCTCCGCCATTTAATACGATCATGACTGATCCGATCATGGACTCAGCTCCACTTCCCCGCCCGCTCCCCATAACCCCTTATCGGTTAAGAAATTGTCTATCTCTGTCTTAAACTTATTCAATGACCCGGCTTCCACAGCTCTCTGAGGCAGCGAATTCCACAGATTTACAACCCTCTGAGAGAAGAAATTCCTCCTCATCTCAGTTTTAAATGGGCGGCCCCTTATTCTAAGACCATGCCCCCTAGTTCTAGTCTCCCCCATCAGTGGAAACATCCTCTCTGCATCCACCTTGTCGAGCCCCCTCATAATATTATACGTTTCAATAAGATCACCTCTCATTCTTCTGAATTCCAATGAGTAGAGGCCCAACCTACTCAACCTTTCCTCATAAGTCAACCCGCTCATCCCCGGAATCAACCGAGTGAACCTTCTCTGAACTGCCTCCAAAGCAAGTATATCCTTTCGTAAATATGGAAACCAAAACTGCACGCAGTACTCCAGGTGTGGCCTCACCAATACCCTGTATAACTGGAGCAAGACTTCCCTGCTTTTATACTCCATCCCCTTTGCAATAAAGGCCAAGATACCATTGGCCTTCCTGATCACTTGCCGTACCTGCATACTAACCTTTTGTGTTCCATGCACCAGTAACCCCCAGGTCCCACTGTACTGCAGCACTTTGCAATCTTTCTCCGTTTAAATAATAACTTGCTCTTTGATTTTTTTTTCTGCCAAAGTAAGGAGTTTCTGCTCTCAGTCCTAAATGGCCGAACCCCTTATTCCGAGACTGTGACCCCTGGTTCTGGACTCCCCAGAATTATTCATCACATCTGCTGACGGGGTGAGATGGAGAGGGGACGGAGAGGGCTGGTGTGGAGCATAAACCCCGGCACGGAGCGGTGGGGCCCAGTGGCCTGTTCCTGCGGGGTACATTCGATGTAAATCTGTGGATATTTTGGGGCTTACGATGGGTCCACTCCACTTCAACAGGGTATGAAGTTCCTACACCACCGAGACTTGATCCACGGGCGATTGAAATCCAGGAACTGTGTGGTCGACGGAAGATTTGTCCTGAAGGTCACGGATTATGGCTACAACGAGTTCCTCGAGGTCCAGAAGGTTACATGGATTAAGCCGAATGCAGAAGGTTACAAAGCAAAATGCCGTTGACCCTGTCGATATCTAGTCGGTGATGTGTTCCCTTCCGCCAAGGAGGAGACTTCTTCGGGCGCTAATGGTGACGGGGCGGTAAATTTAGTGCCGGGAAACGGTTTGTGCCTGCAGCCAATAAATTCATCAGCTGGGCCCTGAGTTTCGGGCGGAGTGCGAAGGGAGGTGTTGCCCTCCTCGGGCATTAGGCCGGCTCAGCGACTGGAAATCCCCAGCTAAACAGCGGGCCTCCCAATACCTTGCTCACGCCCCCCCCACGTATTAAAGTTAAATCGCAGCACGAAAAAAACAATCACACTTGCCCCCCTTGTCGACATTCCTTCCCCCACTGCCCACGGAACAGCTCGGGCCGCCCGCTATCCCAGGCAGTGCCACTAGGGGACGCCACCAGTCCCGCGCCAAACACATTTCGCGCGATGGTGTCTCACTGGCTAACTTGGGAACTGTTAGAGTTGGAAAGACACTGGCTGGATAATTCCTCAGCAAAATCCAGCCAGAGCGCACTCTCGCCTCGGAGTCAGAAGGTTGTGGGTTCGAGTCCCACTCCAGGGACTTGAGCACAAAATGTAGGCTGACACTCCCAGTGCAGTACTGAGGGAGCCCCGCACTGTCGGAGGGGCAGTACTGAGGGAGCCCCGCACTGTCGGAGGGGCAGTACTGAGGGAGCCCCGCACTGTCGGAGGGGCAGTACTGAGGGAGCCCCGCACTGTCGGAGGGGCAGTACTGAGGGAGCGCTGCACTGTCGGAGGGACAGTACTGAGGGAGCACCGCACTGTCGGAGGTGCAGTACTGAGGGAGCGCCGCACTGTTGGAGGGGCAGTACTGAGGGAGCGCCGCACTGTCGGAGGGGCAGTACTGAGGGAGCCCCGCGCTGTCGGAGGGGCAGTACTGTTGGAGGGGAAGGCTAGATTCTGTGCTTGGGTACTTGAACCCAGAACCTTGTGACTCCGAGGCGAGAGGCCTGCCCACTGAGCCACTACTAATAGCCGGAATTTCGTGTGTGGATGTTGCATGTCTATATCGCCTGATGTTTTCTGAGCTATTTAGATATTCGGGTTGCCAACTTTGCTTTCAGATAAGAATATTACATTCTCGTGCACTAGTTCTACAGAAGTTCAACGCCCCTGACTTAAACAGGCCGGTGTAACAATGAGCGCTCGGAGCATGGTTATACATGTGCCTGAGGTTTGCCCACGTGAATTCCCTGCTCTGATCTCCACTTCCCGCTTTTCCTGCCCTCAGACCTGCTCTGGACGGCACCGGAACTGCTGCGGGACTCGAACCTGGAGCAGAAGGGGACATTCCGAGGCGATGTCTACAGCTTCTCCATCGTCATGCAGGAGCTGATTTTGCGATCGCCGCCCTTCTCCATGCTGGAACTCACCCCGAATGGTACACAGGAACTCGCGTCCTGAATCCGGGCAGGTGGCGAAGGCTGTTGCAGGAAGCTGTTCGAGAGCTCTCCTCCGCAAACGGCAATTGATGCAAGACCAATTGTTAAATTTAAATCAGAGATTGCTAGCTTTCTGCCAGCCAAAGGTATTGAGCGGTATGGGCCAAAGGCAGGTGGATGGAGTTAGGTCACAGGTCAGCCACGATCTCATTGAGTGACGGAACAGGCTCGAGGGGCTGAATGGGCCTCCTCCTGTTCCTGTGTAACAGGCTCGAGGAGCTGAATGGGCCTCCTCCTGTTCCTGTGTAACAGGCTCGAGGGGCTGAATGGGCCACCTCCTGTTCCTGTGTAACAGGCTCGAGGGGCTGAATGGGCCACCTCCTGTTCCTGTGTAACAGGCTCGTGGGGCTGAATGGGCCTCCTCCTGTTCCTGTGTAACAGGCTCGAGGGGCCGAATGGGCCTCCTCCTGTTCCTGTGTAACAGGCTCAAGGGGCCGAATGGGCCTCCTCCTGTTCCTGTGCAACAGGCTCGAGGGGCTGAATGGGCTTCCTCCTGTTCCTGTGTAACAGGCTCGAGGGGCTGAATGGCTGCCTCCTGTTCCTGTGTAACAGGCTTGAGGGGCTGAATGGGCCTCCTGTTCCTGTGTAACAGGCTCGAGGGGCTGAATGGGCCTCCTGTTCCTGTGTAACAGGCTCGAGGGGCTGAATGGGCCTCCTCCTGTTCCTGTGTAACAGGCTCGAGGGGCTGAATGGGCCACCTCCTGTTCCTGTGTAACAGGCTCGTGGGGCTGAATGGGCCTCCTCCTGTTCCTGTGTAACAGGCTCGAGGGGCCGAATGGGCCTCCTCCTGTTCCTGTGCAACGGGCTCGAGGGGCTGAATGGGCCTCCTCCTGTTCCTGTGTAACAGGCTCGAGGGTCTGAATGGATGCCTCCTGTTCCTGTGTAACAGGCTCGAGGGGCTGAATGGGCCTCCTCCTGTTCCTGTGTAACAGGCTCGAGGGGCTGAATGGGCCTCCTCCTGTTCCTGTGTAACAGGCTCGAGGGGCAGAATGGGCCTCCTCCTGTTCCTGTGTAACAGGCTCGAGGGGCTGAATGGGCCTCCTCCTGTTCCTGTGCAACAGACTCGAGGGGCTGAATGGGCCTCCTCCTGTTCCTGTGTAACAGGCTCGAGGGGCTGAATGGGCCTCCTCCTGTTCCTGTGCAACAGACTCGAGGGGCTGAATGGGCCTCCTCCTGTTCCTGTGTAACAGACTCGAGGGGCTGAATGGGCCTCCTCCTGTTCCTGTGTAACAGGCTCGAGGGGCTGAATGGGCCTCCTGCTGTTCCTGTGTAACAGGCTCGCTGGGCTGAATGGGCCTCCTCCTGTTCCTGTGTAACAAGCTCGAGGGTTTGAATGGGCCTCCTCCTGTTGCCGTGTAACAGGCTCGAGGGGCTGAATGGGCCTCCTCCTGTTCCTGTGTAACAGGCACGAGGGTCTGAATGGCCTCATCCTGTTCCTGTGTAACAGGCTCGAGGGGCTGAGTGGGCCTCCTCCTGTTCCGGTGTAACAGGCACGAGGGTCTGAATGGCCTCCTCCTGTTCCTGTGTAACAGGCTCGAGGGGCTGAATGGGCCGCCTCCTGTTCCTGTGTAACAGGCACGAGGGTCTGAATGGTCTCCTCCTGTTCCTGTGTAACAGGCTCGAAGGGCTGAATGGGCCGCCTCCTGTTCCTGTGTAACAGGCTCGAGGGTCTGAAAACCTCCTCCTGTTCCTGAGTAACACGCTCGAGGGGCTGAATGGGCCTCCTCCTGTTGCCTTGCAACAGGCTCGAGGGGCTGAATGGGCCTCCTCCTGTTCCTGTGTAACAGGCTCGAGGGGCTGAATGGGCCTCCTCCTGTTGCCGTGTAACAGGCTCGAGGGGCCGAATGGGCCTCCTCCTGTTCCTGTGTAACAGGCTCGAGGGGCTGAATGGGCCTCCTCCTGTTCCTGTGTAACAGGCTCGAGGGTCTGAATGGATGCCTCCTGTTCCTGTGTAACAGGTCGAGGGGCTGAATAGCTGCCTCCTGTTCCTGTGTAACAGGCTCGAGGGGCTGAATGGGCCTCCTCCTGTTCCTGTGTAACAGGCTCGAGGGGCTGAATGGGCCTCCTCCTGTTCCTGTGTAACAGGCTCGAGGGGCTGAATGGGCCTCCTCCTGTTCCTGTGTAACAGGCTCGAGGGGCTGAATGGGCCTCCTCCTGTTCCTGTGTAACAGGCTCGAGGGGCTGAATGGGCCTCCTCCTGTTGCCGTGTAACAGGCTCGAGGGGCTGAATGGGCCTCCTCCTGTTCCTGTGTAACAGGCTCGAGGGGCTGAATGGGCCTCCTCCTGTTCCTCTGTAACAGGCTCGAGGGGCTGAATGGGCCTCCTCCTGTTCCTGTGTAACAGGCTCGAGGGTCTGAATGGATGCCTCCTCTTCCTGTGTAACAGGCTCGAGGGGCTGAATAGCTGCTTCCTGTTCCTGTGTAACAGGCTCGAGGGGCTGAATGGGCCTCCTCCTGTTCCTGTGTAACAGGCTCGAGGGGCTGAATGGGCCTCCTCCTGTTCCTGTGTAACAGGCTCGAGGGGCTGAATGGGCCTCCTCCTGTTACTGTGTAACAGGCTCGAGGGGCTGAATGGGCCTCCTCCTGTTCCTGTGTAACAGGCTCGAGGGGCAGAATGGGCCTCCTCCTGTTCCTGTGTAACAGGCTCGAGGGGCTGAATGGGCCTCCTCCTGTTCCTGTGCAACAGACTCGAGGGGCTGAATGGGCCTCCTCCTGTTCCTGTGTAACAGGCTCGAGGGGCTGAATGGGCCTCCTCCTGTTGCCGTGTAACAGGCTCGAGGGGCTGAATGGGCCTTCTCCTGTTCCTGTGCAACAGGCTCGAGGGGCTGAATGGGCCTCCTCCTGTTCCTGTGTAACAGGCTGGAGGGGCTGAATGGGCCTCCTCCTGTTCCTGTGTAACAGGCTCGAGGGGCTGAATGGGCCTCCTCCTGTTCCTGTGTAACAGGCTCGAGGGGCTGAATGGGCCTCCTCCTGTTAGTGTGTAACAGGCTCGAGGGGCTGAATGGGCCTCCTCCTGTTCCTGTGTAACAGGCTCGAGGGGCTGAATGGGCCTCCTCCTGTTACTGTGTAACAGGCTCGAGGGGCTGAATGGGCCTCCTCCTGTTCCTGTGTAACAGGCTCGAGGGGCTGAATGGGCCTCCTCCTGTTCCTGTGTAACAGGCTCGAGGGGCTGAATGGGCCTCCTCCTGTTGCCGTGTAACAGGCTCGAGGTGCTGAATGGGCCTCCTCCTGTTCCTGTGTAACAGTCTCGAGAGGCTGAATGGGCCGCCTCCTGCTAGTGTGTATCAGGCTCGAGGGGCTGAATGGGCCTCCTCCTGTTCCTGTGTTACAGGCTCGAGGGGCTGAATGGGCCTCCTCCTGTTACTGTGTAACAGGCTCGAGGGGCTGAATGGGCCTCCTCCTGTTCCTGTGTAACAGGCTCGAGGGGCTGAATGGGCCTCCTCCTGTTCCTCTGTAACAGGCTCGAGGGGCTGAATGGTCCTCCTCCTGTTGCCGTGTAACAGGCTCGAGAGGCTGAATGGGCCTCCTCCTGTTCCTGTGTAACAGGCTCGAGGGGCTGAATGGGCCTCCTCCTGTTTCTGTGTAACAGGCTCGAGGGGCTGAATGGACCTCCTCCTGTTCCTGTGTAACCGGCTCGAGGGGCTGAATGGGCCTCCTCCTGTTCCTGTGTAACAGGCTCGAGGGGCTGAATGGGCCTCCTCCTGTTCCTGTGTAACAGGCTCGAGGGGCTGAATGGGCCTCCTCCTGTTCCTGTGTAACAGGCTCGAGGGGCTGAATGGGCCTCCTCCTGTTCCCGTGTAACAGGCTCGAGGGGCTGAATGGGCCTCCTCCTGTTACTGTGTAACAGGCTCGAGGGGCTGAATGGGCCTCCTCCTGTTCCTGTGTAACAGGCTCGAGGGGCTGAATGGGCCTCCTCCTGTTCCTGTGCAACAGGCTCGAGGGGCTGAATGGGCCTCCTCCTGTTCCTGTGTAACAGGCTCGAGGGGCTGAATGGGCCTCCTCCTGTTCCTGTGTAACAGGCTCGAGGGGCTGAATGGGCCTCCTCCTGTTCCTGTGTAACAGGCTCGAGGGGCTGAATGGGCCGCCTCCTGTTCCTGTGTAACAGGCTCGAGGGTCTAAAAACCTCCTCCTGTTCCTGTGTAACAGGCTCGAGGGGCTGAATGGGCCTCCTCCTGTTCCTGTGTAACAGGCTCGAGGGGCTGAATGGGCCTCCTCCTGTTGCCATGTAACAGGCTCGAGGGGCTGAATGGGCTTCCTCCTGTTCCTGTGTAACAGGCTCGAGGGGCTGAATGGGCCTCCTCCTGTTCCTGTGTAACAGGCTCGAGGGGCTGAATGGGTCTCCTCCTGTTGCCGTGTAACAGGCTCGAGGGGCTGAATGGGCCTCCTCCTGTTCCTGTGTAACAGGCTCGAGGGGCTGAATGGGCCTCCTCCTGTTCCTGTGTAACAGGCTCGAGGGGCTGAATGGGCCTCCTCCTGTTGCCGTGTAACAGGCTCGAGGGGCCGAATGGGCCTCCTCCTGTTCCTGTGTAACAGGCACGAGGGGCTGAATGGGCCTCCTCCTGTTCCTGTGCAACAGGCTCGAGGGGCTGAATGGGCCTCCTCCTGTTCCTGTGTAACAGGCTCGAGGGTCTGAATGGATGCCTCCTGTTCCTGTGTAACAGGCTCGAGGGGCTGAATAGCTGCCTCATGATCCTGTGTAACAGGCAAGAGGTGCTGAATGGGCCTCCTCCTGTTGCCGTGTAACAGGCTCGAGGGGCCGAATGGGCCTCCTCCTGTTCCTGTGTAACAGGCTCGAGGGGCTGAATGGGCCTCCTCCTGTTCCTGTGCAACAGGCTCGAGGGGCTGAATGGGCCTCCTCCTGTTCCTGTGTAACAGGCTCGAGGGGCTGAATGAGCCTCCTCCTGTTCAAGTGTAACAGGCTCGAGGGGCTGAATGGGCCTCCTCCTGTTCCTGTGTAACAGGCTCGAGGGGCTGAATGGGCCTCCTCCTGTTCCTGTGTAACAGGCTCGAGGGGCTGAATGGGCCTCCTCCTGTTCATGTGTAACAGGCTCGAGGGGCTGAATGGGCCTCCTCCTGTTCCTGTGTAACAGGCTCGAGGGGCTGAATGGGCCTCCTCCTGTTGCCATGTAACAGGCTCGAGAGGCTGAATGGGCCTCCTCCTGTTCCTGTGTAACAGGCTCGAGGGGCTGAATTGGGCCTCCTCCTGTTCCTGTGTAACAGGCTCGAGGGGCCGAATGGGCCTCCTCCTGTTCCTGTGTAACAGGCTCGAGGGGCTGAATGGGCCTCCTCCTGTTGCCGTGTAACAGGCTCGAGAGGCTGAATGGTCCTCCTCCTGTTCCTGTGTAACAGGCTCGAAGGGCTGAATGGGCCTCCCCCTGTTAGTTTGTAACAGGCTCGAGGGGCTGAATGGGCCTCCTCCTGTTCCTGTGTAACAGGCTCGAGGGACCGAATGGGCCTCCTCCTGTTCCTGTGTAACAGGCTCGAGGGGCTGAATGGGCCTCCTCCTGTTCCTGTGCAACAGGCTCGAGGGGCTGAATGGGCCTCCTCCTTTTCCTGTGTAACAGGCTCGAGGGTCTGAATGGATGCCTCCTGTTCCTGTGTAACAGGTCGAGGGGCTGAATAGCTGCCTCCTGTTCCTGTGTAACAGGCTCGAGGGGCTGAATGGGCCCCCTCCTGTTCCTGTGTAACAGGCTCGAGGGGCTGAATGGGCCTCCTCCTGTTCCTGTGTAACAGGCTCGAGGGGCTGAATGGGCCTCCTCCTGTTCCTGTGTAACAGGCTCGAGGGGCTGAATGGGCCTCCTCCTGTTCCTGTGTAACAGGCTCGAGGGGCTGAATGGGCCTCCTCCTGTTCCTGTGTAACAGGCTCGAGGGGCTGAATGGGCCTCCTCCTGTTAGTGTGTAACAGGCTCGAGGGGCTGAATGGGCCTCCTCCTGTTCCTGTGTAACAGGATCGAGGGGCTGAATGGGCCTCCTCCTGTTACTGTGTAACAGGCTCGAGGGGCTGAATGGGCCTCCTCCTGTTCCTGTGTAACAGGCTCGAGGGGCTGAATGGGCCTCCTCCTGTTCCTGTGTAACAGGCTCGAGGGGCTGAATGGGCCTCCTCCTGTTCCTGTGTAACAGGCTCGAGGGGCTGAATGGGCCTCCTCCTGTTCCTGTGTAACAGGCTCGAGGGGCTGAATGGGCCGCCTCCTGCTAGTGTGTAACAGGCTCGAGGGGCTGAATGGGCTTCCTCCTGTTCCTGTGTAACAGGCTCGAGGGGCTGAATGGGCCTCCTCCTGTTCCTGTGTAACAGGCTCGAGGGGCTGAATGGGCCTCCTCCTGTTCCTGTGTAACAGGCTCGAGGGGCTGAATGGGCCTCCTCCTGTTCCTCGGTAACCGGCTCGAGGGGCTGAATGGTCCTCCTCCTGTTGCCGTGTAACAGGCTCGAGAGGCTGAATGGGCCTCCTCCTGTTCCTGTGTAACAGGCTCGAGGGGCTGAATGGGCCTCCTCCTGTTTCTGTGTCACAGGCTCGAGGGGCTGAATGGGCCTCCTCCTGTTACTGTGTTACAGGCTCGAGGGGCTGAATGGGCCTCCTCCTGTTCCTGTGTAACAGGCTCGAGGGGCTGAATAGGCCTCCTCCTGTTCCCGTGTAACAGGCTCGAGGGGCTGAATGGGCCTCCTCCTGTTACTGTGTAACAGGCTCGAGGGGCTGAATGGGCCTCCTCCTGTTCCTGTGTAACAGGCTCGAGGGGCTGAATGGGCCTCCTCCTGTTCCTGTGCAACAGGCTCGAGGGGCTGAATGGGCCTCCTCCTGTTCCTGTGTAACAGGCTCGAGGGGCTGAAAACCTCCTCCTGTTCCTGTGTAACAGGCCGGAGGGGCTGAATGGGCCTCCTCCTGTTCCTGTGTAACAGGCTCGAGGGGCTGAATGGGTCTCCTCCTGTTGCCGTGTAACAGGCTCGAGGGGCTGAATGGGCCTCCTCCTGTTCCTGTGTAACAGGCTCGAGGGGCTGAATGGGCCTCCTCCTGTTCCTGTGTAACAGGCTCGAGGGGCTGAATGGGCCTTCTCCTGTTGCCGTGTAACAGGCTCGAGGGGCCGAATGGGCCTCCTCCTGTTCCTGTGTAACAGGCTCGAGGGGCTGAATGGGCCTCCTCCTGTTCCTGTGTAACAGGCTCGAGGGGCTGAATGGGCCTCCTCCTGTTCTTGTGCAACAGGCTCGAGGGGCTGAATGGGCCTCCTCCTGTTCCTGTGTAACAGGCTCGAGGGTCTGAATGGATGCCTCATGTTCCTGTGTAACAGGCTCGAGGGGCTGAATGGGCCTCCTCCTGTTGCCGTGTAACAGGCTCGAGGGGCCGAATGGGCCTCCTCCTGTTCCTGTGTAACAGGCTCGAGGGGCTGAATGGGCCTCCTCCTGTTACTGTGTAATAGGCTCGAGGGTCTGAAAACCTCCTCCTGTTCCTGTGTAACAGGCTCGAGGGGCTGAATGGGCCTCCTCCTGTTCCCGTGTAACAGGCTCGAGGGGCTGAATGGGCCTCCTCCTGTTCCTGTGTAACAGGCTCGAGGGGCTGAATGGACCTCCTCCTGTTCCTGTGTAACAGGCTCGAGGGGCTGAATGGGCCGCCTCCTGTTCCTGTGTAACAGGCTCGAGGGGCTGAATGGGGCTCCTCCTGTTCCTGTGTAACAGGCTCGAGGGGCTGAATGGGCCTCCTCCTGTTCCCGTGTAACAGGCTCGAGGGGCTGAATGGGCCTCCTCCTGTTCCCGTGTAACAGGCTCGAGGGGCTGAATGGGCCTCCTCCTGTTCCTGTGTAACAGGCTCGAGGGGCTGAATGGGCCTCCTCCTGTTCCTGTGTAACAGGCTCGAGGGGCTGAATGGGCCTCCTCCTGTTCCTGTGTAACAGGCTCGAGGGGCTGAATGGGCCTCCTCCTGTTCCTGTGTAACAGGCTCGAGGGGCTGAATGGGCCTCCTCCTGTTCCCGTGTAACAGGCTCGAGGGGCTGAATGGGCCTCCTCCTGTTACTGTGTAACAGGCTCGAGGGGCTGAATGGGCCTCCTCCTGTTCCTGTGTAACAGGCTCGAGGGGCTGAATGGGCCTCCTCCTGTTCCTGTGCAACAGGCTCGAGGGGCTGAATGGGCCTCCTCCTGTTCCTGTGTAACAGGCTCGAGGGGCTGAATGGGCCTCCTCCTGTTCCTGTGTAACAGGCTCGAGGGGCTGAATGGGCCTCCTCCTGTTCCTGTGTAACAGGCTCGAGGGGCTGAATGGGCCGCCTCCTGTTCCTGTGTAACAGGCTCGAGGGTCTAAAAACCTCCTCCTGTTCCTGTGTAACAGGCTCGAGGGGCTGAATGGGCCTCCTCCTGTTCCTGTGTAACAGGCTCGAGGGGCTGAATGGGCCTCCTCCTGTTGCCATGTAACAGGCTCGAGGGGCTGAATGGGCTTCCTCCTGTTCCTGTGTAACAGGCTCGAGGGGCTGAATGGGCCTCCTCCTGTTCCTGTGTAACAGGCTCGAGGGGCTGAATGGGTCTCCTCCTGTTGCCGTGTAACAGGCTCGAGGGGCTGAATGGGCCTCCTCCTGTTCCTGTGTAACAGGCTCGAGGGGCTGAATGGGCCTCCTCCTGTTCCTGTGTAACAGGCTCGAGGGGCTGAATGGGCCTCCTCCTGTTGCCGTGTAACAGGCTCGAGGGGCCGAATGGGCCTCCTCCTGTTCCTGTGTAACAGGCACGAGGGGCTGAATGGGCCTCCTCCTGTTCCTGTGCAACAGGCTCGAGGGGCTGAATGGGCCTCCTCCTGTTCCTGTGTAACAGGCTCGAGGGTCTGAATGGATGCCTCCTGTTCCTGTGTAACAGGCTCGAGGGGCTGAATAGCTGCCTCATGTTCCTGTGTAACAGGCAAGAGGTGCTGAATGGGCCTCCTCCTGTTGCCGTGTAACAGGCTCGAGGGGCCGAATGGGCCTCCTCCTGTTCCTGTGTAACAGGCTCGAGGGGCTGAATGGGCCTCCTCCTGTTCCTGTGCAACAGGCTCGAGGGGCTGAATGGGCCTCCTCCTGTTCCTGTGTAACAGGCTCGAGGGGCTGAATGAGCCTCCTCCTGTTCAAGTGTAACAGGCTCGAGGGGCTGAATGGGCCTCCTCCTGTTCCTGTGTAACAGGCTCGAGGGGCTGAATGGGCCTCCTCCTGTTCATGTGTAACAGGCTCGAGGGGCTGAATGGGCCTCCTCCTGTTCCTGTGTAACAGGCTCGAGGGGCTGAATGGGCCTCCTCCTGTTGCCATGTAACAGGCTCGAGAGGCTGAATGGGCCTCCTCCTGTTCCTGTGTAACAGGCTCGAGGGGCTGAATTGGGCCTCCTCCTGTTCCTGTGTAACAGGCTCGAGGGGCCGAATGGGCCTCCTCCTGTTCCTGTGTAACAGGCTCGAGGGGCTGAATGGGCCTCCTCCTGTTGCCGTGTAACAGGCTCGAGAGGCTGAATGGTCCTCCTCCTGTTCCTGTGTAACAGGCTCGAGGGGCTGAATGGGCCTCCCCCTGTTAGTTTGTAACAGGCTCGAGGGGCTGAATGGGCCTCCTCCTGTTCCTGTGTAACAGGCTCGAGGGACCGAATGGGCCTCCTCCTGTTCCTGTGTAACAGGCTCGAGGGGCTGAATGGGCCTCCTCCTGTTCCTGTGCAACAGGCTCGAGGGGCTGAATGGGCCTCCTCCTTTTCCTGTGTAACAGGCTCGAGGGTCTGAATGGATGCCTCCTGTTCCTGTGTAACAGGTCGAGGGGCTGAATAGCTGCCTCCTGTTCCTGTGTAACAGGCTCGAGGGGCTGAATGGGCCCCCTCCTGTTCCTGTGTAACAGGCTCGAGGGGCTGAATGGGCCTCCTCCTGTTCCTGTGTAACAGGCTCGAGGGGCTGAATGGGCCTCCTCCTGTTCCTGTGTAACAGGCTCGAGGGGCTGAATGGGCCTCCTCCTGTTCCTGTGTAACAGGCTCGAGGGGCTGAATGGGCCTCCTCCTGTTCCTGTGTAACAGGCTCGAGGGGCTGAATGGGCCTCCTCCTGTTAGTGTGTAACAGGCTCGAGGGGCTGAATGGGCCTCCTCCTGTTCCTGTGTAACAGGATCGAGGGGCTGAATGGGCCTCCTCCTGTTACTGTGTAACAGGCTCGAGGGGCTGAATGGGCCTCCTCCTGTTCCTGTGTAACAGGCTCGAGGGGCTGAATGGGCCTCCTCCTGTTCCTGTGTAACAGGCTCGAGGGGCTGAATGGGCCTCCTCCTGTTCCTGTGTAACAGGCTCGAGGGGCTGAATGGGCCTCCTCCTGTTCCTGTGTAACAGGCTCGAGGGGCTGAATGGGCCGCCTCCTGCTAGTGTGTAACAGGCTCGAGGGGCTGAATGGGCCTCCTCCTGTTCCTGTGTAACAGGCTCGAGGGGCTGAATGGGCCTCCTCCTGTTCCTGTGTAACAGGCTCGAGGGTCTGAATGGGCCTCCTCCTGTTCCTGTGTAACAGGCTCGAGGGGCTGAATGGGCCTCCTCCTGTTCCCGTGTTGCAGTGCGTCAGTCGATGGGAACTTTTCCGCAATGCTTTCCGCTCACGTTGCAGATATCATCAAGAAAGTGCAGAGGCCTCCGCCATTGTGCCGTCCCTCGGTCTCGGTAGACCAGGCGCCCCTGGAGTGCGTCCAGATCATGAAACTGTGCTGGAGCGAACACCCCGAGCGCAGGCCCAACTTCGAGCAGATCTTCGAGCAGGTCAGTGCTCGACCCCCCGGGCGGGATTCCCTTTCTGTCTCCTCGCGTTCCGCGCCGAGCGACGCCGACATTGACCGCGTAAAAAACGCTAACAGGCGCGCGCTGTTACTTTTAACTCTCCTGCGGAGACGGAGGTGCGAGTCGAGGCAGGGTTTCAAAGCTACTGGTCACACGAACCTGAACATGCAACAAGTTCAACCGGGCGGGATTCGTACAACCGGGAACGGCAGCAGAGTGGCGATGTCACTGGGCTGGTAATCCAGGGCCTGGACGATTGGGGAATTTAAATTCGGTTAATTAAATGAATACAGTGACTACACTCCAAAAGTACTTCATTGGCTGTAAAGCACTTTGAGATGTCCAGTGGTCGTGAAAGGCGCTATATAAATCCAAGTCTTTAATGTCCTTTTGGGAAGGAAATCTGCCGCCCTTACCCGGTCTGGCCGAAAGGTGACTCCAAACCCACAGCAATCTGGTTGACTCTGAATTGCCCTCAGAAGTAGCCCAGCGAGACGCTGGATTGTATGAGGGGGCTCACCACCTTCTCCAGGGCAATTAAATGCCACAACCCGGGAGTGACTAATTAAAATAAACTCCTCGAGGGTGAGATGTGACCAATGAGCTGAACCTTTCTCCTTTCCGTCGGCAGTTTAAAAACATCAACAGGGGCAAGAAGACCAACATCATCGACTCGATGCTACGGCTGCTGGAACAGTACTCCAGTAACCTGGAGGACCTGATCAGAGAGCGGACGGAGGAGCTGGAGATCGAGAAGCAGAAAACCGATTGGCTTCTGACACAGATGCTGCCAGCGTGAGTGCGGGCAGCCGAACACTCGCCTCTGCGTCCCCCCGGTCAGTGAGCGGCGTCAGGGTCAGTGAGCACAGTGGGGCTGGGGAGCTGAGCTGGACATAACTGTCCTCAGCACATCGGCCTCAGGGATGTTCGATGTCAGTCCCAGCGCCATCGCACCTCTGACTCCGAATTATGGGTTCTGTGCCATTGTTCCCATCCTTTTAAACAGTCGACTACCTGAACCTTAACCCCCAACCCTACCTCTAACCTAATCCCTAACCCCTAACCCCTAACCCCTAACCCTAACCCTAACCCCTAACCCCTAACCCTAACCCCTAACCCCTACCCCTACCCCTACCCCTACCCCTACCCTAACCCTAACCCCTACCCCTACCCCTATCCCTACCCCTATCCCTACCCCTATCCCTACCCCTATCCCTACCCCTATCCCTACCCCTATCCCTAACCCTAACCCCTAACCCTAACCCCTACCCCTACCCCTATCCCTACCCCTATCCCTACCCCTATCCCTACCCCTATCCCTAACCCTAACCCCTAACCCCTACCCCTACCCCTACCCCTACCCCTACCCCTAACCCTAACCCCGAACCCTAACCCCACCCCTACCCCTATCCCTACCCCTATCCCTACCCCTATCCCTACCCCTATCCCTAACCCTAACCCCTACCCCTATCCCTACCCCTAACCCAAACCCCGAACCCCAAACCCTAATCTATAATCCCTAATCCATAACCCCTAATCCATCACCCCTAACCCCTAATCCTAACCCCTAATCCTAACCCCTAATCCTAACCCCTAATCCTAACCCCTAATCCTAACCCCTAATCCTAACCCCTAATCCTAACCCCTAATCCATAACCCCTAATCCATCACCCCATATCCATCACCCCTAACCCCTAATCCTAACCCCTAATCCATAACCCCTAACCCCTAATCCATAACCTCTAATCCATAACCCCTAACCCCTAATCCATAACCCCTAACCCCTAACCCTAATCCTAAACCCTAATCCTAAACCCTAATCCTAAACCCTAATCCTAAACCCTAACCCCTTATCCAAAACCCCTAATCCATAACCCCTAATCCATAACCCCTAATCTTAACCCTACCCCTAACCCCTAACCCTACCCCTAACCTTAACCCTACCCCTAACCTAATCCATAAACACTAACCCTTAACCCTACCCTTAACCTTAACCCCTAACCTGATCCGTGATCCGTAACCTAACCTCAATCCTTAACCCCTACCCTTAACCTGATCCGTAACCCTAACCCTACCCCTAACCATAAATGCATTATCATCCCTTTAAACAGTTGACTACCCTAACCCTAACCTAACCCTAATCCGTAACCCTAACCTAATCGAACCATAACCCAACCTAATCCTAACCGACCCCTAATCCCTAAATCCTAACTCCTAACATTACCACTACCCCTAACTCTAACCTCCACTGACATGAACCCTAACCTCATGACCCCTAACCCCTAACCCTATGTCTCTGCCAGAATACTGATAAAGTAACAAACTCCTGCTTCTTGTTTTGCTTAAGATGTTTTTATTCTGAGTCGAAGATGTCAGAAAGGCTGACCATATTTACCCATAATGCTACAGTTTATCCTCCCCATAATTCTTGCCTCGGCCGTTCTGCTTTGGTCTCGTGTTAAAAAGGCTGACAGAAAGCCAACACATAGCTCCTGCGACGGTCCCTGGGGCTCCGATGATCGACCTCGCGCTCTCGCCCCGGAACTGTTGGTGTGATTATTAACCAATGCCTCCTTTCCCGCCCAGCTCTGTCGCCCAGGCGCTGAAGACTGGAGTCCCAGTGCAGCCGGAACATTTCGAACAGGTCACCATCTACTTCAGCGATATTGTTGGCTTCACCACAATCTCGGCCATGAGCGATCCGATCGAGGTGGTCGACCTCCTCAATGACCTCTACACTTTGTTTGATGCCATCATCGGTTCCCATGACGTGTACAAGGTAATTAGTTTGTCGTTGAGAGAGAGAGAGAGAGAGGGGGGGTCTTGAGGATTACAGTCCTGGTCTCCTTATTTAAGGAGGGATATATTTAGCTTGGAGGCAGTTCAGAGAAGGTTCACTCGGTTGATTCCGGAGATGAGGGGGTTGTCTTATGTTGAGCAGGTTGGGCCTGTATTCATTGAAAAATGCATTGAACGTCTAATGATTAGTGTGGGAGTGTAGATGCAGAATAGTAAATAGTTTTCTCACGTTGGGAACTCCTCCTGTTCTTTGC
Source organism: Pristiophorus japonicus (assembly GCF_044704955.1). NCBI lineage: Eukaryota > Metazoa > Chordata > Chondrichthyes > Pristiophoridae > Pristiophorus > Pristiophorus japonicus. Next base: position 96,946,598 of record NC_091996.1, read on the forward strand.
TTTACTGAGCCAGGTTAAAGGCTGACTGCTTATTGGCCAATGAACACAGGAAGAGGAGGAGGCCATTCAGCCCCTCGAGCCTATTCCACTCAATGGGATCGTGGCTGATCTGTGACCTAACTCTATCCACCCGCCTTTGCCCCATATCCCTTAATACCTCTGGTTAACATAAAGCTATCCATCTCAGATTTAAAATCAACAATCGGCCCAGCACCAATTGCCATTTGCGGGAGAATTCCAAACCTCTCCCACCCTGTGTGTGTAGAAGTATTCCCTAATTTCACTCCTGAAAGGTCTGGCTCTAATCTTTAGACTGTGCCCCTAGTCCTAGACTCCCCAACCAGCGGCAATAGTCTCTCTATCTACCCTCTCCGCTCCCCGTAATATCCTGAAACCTTCGATCAGAGCCCCCCTTAACCTTCTATAGTCCGGGGAATACAGCCCTAGTTTGTGTAATCTCTCCTCGTAACTTAACCCTTGCAGTCTGGGTGCAGCTCTGGTAAACCTACACTGCACTCCCTCCAAGACCAATATACCCTCCCTGAGGTGTGGGGCCCGGAACTGCTCACAGTGCTCCAGGTGTGGTCTAACCAGGGCTTTGTACAGCTGCAGCATAACTTCTACCCCCTTGTATTCTAGCCCTCGATATAAAGGCCAGCATCCCATTAGCCTTTCTGATGATTTTCTGTACCTGTCCGTGACATTTTAATGATCGATGTACCTGGACCCCCCCCAAGTCCCTATGGACCGTCACTGTTTGTAGCTTTTTACCATTTAGAAAGTACTCCGTGGTAATTTCTTTAGGTCCAAAGTGAATGACCTCACATTTGCCCAAATTGAAATCCATTTGCCACAGTTTTTAATTCACTTAATCTGTCGATAAAAGGGCCACATTACAGCAAAATTCTAAAGGGGCAAAGTGTGTTAAAAAGACAAGCCTGAAGGCTCTGTGCCTCAATGCGAGGAGTATTTGGAATAAGGTGGATGAATTAACTGCACAGATAGCAGTTAACGGATACGATGTAATTGGCATCACGGAGACATGGCTCCAGGGTGACCCAGGCTGGGAACTCAATATCCAGGGGTATTCAGCATTTAGGAAGGATAGACAGAAAGGAAAAGGAGGTGGGGTGGCGTTGCTGGTTAAAGAGGAAATTAATGCAATTGTAAGGAAGGACGTTAGCCTGGATGATGTGGAATCGGTATGGGTGGAGCTACGGAATACCAAAGGGCAGAAAATGCTAGTGGGAGTTGTGTACAGACCACCAAACAGTAGTAGTGATGTTGGGGTCAGCATCAAACAAGAAATAAGGGATGTGTGCAATAGAGGTACAGCAGTTATCATGGGCGACTTTAATCTACATATAGATTGGGCTAACCAAACTGGTAGCAATGCGGTGGAGAAGGATTTCCTGGAGTGTTTTAGGGATGGTTTTCTAGACCAATATGTCGAGGAACCAACCAGAGAGCTGACCATCCTAGACTGGGTGATGTGTAATGAGAAGGGACTAATTAGCAATCTTGTTGTACGAGGCCCCTTGGGGAAGAGTGACCATAATATGGTAGAATTCTTTATTAAGATGGAGAGTGACACAGTTAATTCGGAAACTAGGGTCCTGAACTTAAGGAAAGGTAACTTCGACGGTATGAGATGTGAATTTGCTAGAATAGACTGGCAGAGGATACTTAAAGGGTTGATGGTGGATAAACAATGGCAAACATTTAAAGATCACATGGATGAACTTCAGCAATTGTACATCCCTGTCTGGAGTAAAAATAAAACTGGGAAGGTGGCTCAACCGTGGCTAACAAGGGAAATTAAGGATAGTGTTAAATCCAAGGAAGAGGCATACAAATTGGCCAGAGAAAGTAACAAACCTGAGGACTGGGAGGAATTTAGAATTCAGCAGAGGAGGACTAAGGGTTTAATTAGGAGGGGGAAAATGGAGTATGAGAGGGAGCTTGCTGGGAACATAAAAACTGACTGCAAAAGCTTCTATAAATATGTGAAGAGAAAAAATTAGTGAAGATAAACGTAGGTCCCTTGCAGTCAGATTCAGGTGAATTTATAATGGGGAACAAAGAAATGACAGACCAATTGAACAAATACTTCGGTTCTGTCTTCATGAAGGAAGACACAAATAACCTTCCGAATGTACTCGGGGACAGTGGGTCTAGTGCGAAGGAGGAATTGAAGGATATCCTTATTAGACGGGAGATTGTGTTAGGGAAATTGATGGGATTGAAGGCCGATAAATCCCCGGGGCCTGATAGTCTGCATCCCAGAGTACTTAAGGAAGTGGCCCTAGAAATAGTGGATGCATTGGTGATCATTTTCCAACAGTCTATCGACTCGGGATCAGTTCCTATGTAACACCACTTTTTAAAAAAGGAGGGAGAGAGAAAGCAGGTAATTATAGACCGGTTAGCCCGACATCAGTAGTGGGGAAAATGTTGGAATCAATTATTAAAGATGAAAAAGCAGCGCATTTGGAAAGCAGTGACAGGATCGGTCCAAGTCAGCATGGATTTATGAAAGGGAAATCATGCTTGATGAAACTTCTGGAATTTCTTGAGGATGTAACTCATAGAGTGGACAAGGGAGAACCAGTGGATGTGGTGTATTTGGACTTTCAAAGGGCTTTTGACAATGTCCCGCACGAGAGATTGGTGTACAAAATCAAAGCACATGGTATTGGGGGTAATGTACTGACGTGGATAGAGAACTGGTTGGCAGACAGGAAGCACAGAGTCGGGATAAACGGGTCCTTTTCAAAATGGCAGGCAGTGACTAGTGGGGTGCCGCAGGGCTCGGTGCTGGGATCCCAGTTCTTTACAATATACATTAATGATTTAGATGAAGGAATTGAGTGAAATATCTCCAAGTTTGCAGATGACACTAAGCTGGGTGGCGGTGTGAGCTGTGAGGAGGATGCTAAGAGGCTGCAGGGTGACTTGGACAGGTTAGGTGAGTGAGAAAATGCATGGCAGATGTAGTATAATGCGGATAAATGTGAGGTTATCCATTTTGGGGGCAAAAACATGAAGGCAGAATATTATCTGAATGGCGGCAGATTAGGAAAAGGGAAGGTGCAACGAGACCTGGGTGTCATGGTACATCAGTCATTGAAGGTTGGCATGCAGGTACAGCAGGTGGTGAAGAAGGCAAATGGTATGTTGGCCTTCATAGCGAGAGGATTTGAGTATAGGAGCAGGGAGGTCTTACTGCAGTTGTACAGGGCCTTGGTGAGGCCTCACCTTGAATATTGTGTTCAGTTTTAGTCTCCTAATCTGAGGAAGGACGTTCTTGCTATTGAGGGAGTGCAGTGAAGGTTCACCAGACTGATTCCCGGGATGGCAGGACTGACATATGAGGAGAGATTGGATCGACTGGGCCTGTATTCACTGGAGTTTAGAAGGATGAGAGGGGATCTCATAGAAACATATAAAATTCTGACGGGACTGGACAGGTTAGATGCGGGAAGAATGTTCCCGATGTTGGGGAAGTCCAGAACCAGGGACACAGTCACAGTCTAAGGATAAGGGGTAGGCCATTTAGGACTGAGATGAGGAGAAACTTCTTCACTCAGAGAGTTGTTAACCTGTGGAATTCTCTACCACAGAAAGTTGTTGAGGCCAGTTCGTTAGATATATTCAAGAGGGAGTTAGATGTGGCCCTTACGGCTAAAGGGATCAAGGGGTATGGAGAGAAAGCAGGAAAGGGGTACTGAGGGAATGATCAGCCATGATCTTATTGAATGGTGGTGCAGGCTCGAAGGGCTGAATGGCCTACTCCTGCACCTATTTTCTATGTTTTTATGTTTCTAATCCTCTGTAATTTTATGCCCACATTGCCACCTATCTTTGTGTCATCGACTAATTTAGATATATGTCTTTCGATGCCGTCATCTAAGTCGTGAATAAATACGGTGAATAGTTGAGGCCCCGACACAGATCCCTGTGGGACACCACGAGTCACATCCTGCCAACTTGAGAACCTGCCCATTATCCCCACTGCCTGTCTCCTGTTGCTCAGCTAGTCTCCTAACCAGCTCAGTCATTTGCCCTCAGCTCCGTGGGGGTTGATTTTAACTTCACAATTGGCACCCGGGGAGGAGGGACGTCAGTGAGGTAGAGAGACTGGAGAAGCTGGGGTTGTCCTCCTCGGGACGGAGAAAGTACAGAGGAGATTTCATCATCATCATCAGAGGCGATCCCTCGAAGCGAGGATGACTTGCTCCCACGCCAAAAAGGGATGAGTTCGCGGTGTCCCGATGAAGGACCTAATATTCCGGATCCCGAACTACATCCTGAAGGGTGGAAGATGCCTGTGTGTGGATTGTTTTAACGTGGGGTGACCGTTGCACACCAGCCACCACACGGGCTTGACAGAGCGAGGTCTCGGTCCAGGGGCAAGGGTTAACCAGGACGACTGGAGACCTGCTCTGCTGCACGGACCTAGTGCGCTCACATATCGCAGTGTGGGCTGGGCCCGTGCTGCCCCTGGGCCCTCGCCTCTCCTGGGCCCCGATCACGTCCCTCTACAATCTCGCGCCCCTCCTTCGCCCCGACCTCGCCGCTCCTGCTGTACCTGCCCGCGCTCCAATCACCGACCTGGACCTTGAGCAAACATATTTTTACGCAGCGAGTTGTTGTGATCGGGAGCCTGTTGCATGAAATGGGCGCTGGGAGCAGGATGAAAACAAACTTTTTCGAAAGGGAATTGGGTAGAGACTTGAAGGGGAAAGATTTTCAGAGTTACGGGGAGAGAGTAGGGGGGGATGGGGCTGATTGGACAGCTCTACCGAGGAGCCAGGTCGGGCGGAATGTCTTCCTCCTGTGCGGTATCTGTCGTGTGTGGAGAAAGAGTCAGACTGAACACTGTGAGCTCAAAAGTAAAGTGTGACCGTAGTCTTTTATTGCAGGTCTCCAGAGTGTGTGAAGCCTCCTTAAATACCTGTGCTCCCAAGGGATTATGGGAGGCCCTGGGACTCCGGGGAATGAGCCCTCTGGTGGCTGTACAGAGTAAATACAGGTATATAACAGTATCGCTGTGCGATTGCAGGTGGAGACGATTGGCGATGCCTACATGGTGGCCTCAGGACTCCCGACCCGCAATGGGAGCCGCCACGCGGCCGAGATCGCCAACATGTCCCTGGACATCCTCAGCAGCATCGGCACCTTCAAGATGAGGCACATGCCCGACGTCCCGGTGCGCATCCGGATCGGGCTGCACTCAGGTACCCGGCACCGCTCCCCCGCAACTCGGCTCTTACCCCCGCCGAGACTCTGGACGCGAGGCGGGATGGTGAAACACAAAGATTTGCATTTCTATAGCGCCTTTCCCCACCGCGGGACGTCCCGAAGCACTCCGCCGCCAATGAGGAACTTTTTGGAGAGCGGTCACTGTTGGAATGCGGGAAGCGCGGTTGCTAAATTAGCGCACAGCAAGCTCCCACGCACAGCACGGTGATAATGACCAGATCATCTGTTTTTATTTCTGTTGATTTAGAGATAAATATTGGCCCCAGGACACCGGGGAGAACTCCCCCTGCTCTTCTTCCAAATGTCATGGGACCTTTTGCGTCCACCTGAGAGACAACAGACGGGGCCTCGGTTTAATGTCTCCTCCGGAAGCCGGCGCTCCCTCAGTGCGGTGCTCCCTCAGTATAGCGTTCCCTCGGTACCGCCCCTCCGACAGTGCGGCGCTCCCTCACTACCGCCCCTCCGACAGTGCGGCGCTCCCTCAGTACTGCCCCTCCGACAGTGCGGGGCTCCCTCAGTACTGCCCCTCCAACAGTGCGGCACTCCCTCAGTGCAGCCCCTCTGACAGTGTGGTGCTCCCTCAGTACTGCCCCTCCAACAGTGCGGCACTCCCTCAGTACTGCCCCTCCGACAGTGTGGTGCTCCCTCAGTACTGCCCCTCCGACAGTGCGGCGCTCCCTCAGTATTGCCCCTCCGACAGTGCGGCACTCCCTCAGTACTGCCCCTCCGACAGTGCGGCACTCCCTCAGTGCAGCCCCTCTGACAGTGCGGCACTCCCTCAGTACTGCCCCTCCGACAGTGCGGCACTCCCTCAGTGCAGCCCCTCTGACAGTGCGGCACTCCCTCAGTACTGCCCCTCCGACAGTGCGGCACTCCCTCAGTGCAGCCCCTCTGACAGTGCGGCACTCCCTCAGTACTGCCCCTCCGACAGTGCGGCACTCCCTCAGTGCAGCCCCTCTGACAGTGCGGCACTCCCTCAGTACTGCCCCTCCGACAGTGCGGCACTCCCTCAGTACTGCCCCTCCGACAGTGCGGCGCTCCCTCAGTACTGCCCCTCCGACAGTGCGGCACTCCCTCAGTGCAGCCCCTCTGACAGTGCGGCACTCCCTCAGTACTGTCCCTCCGACAGTGCGGCGCTCCCTCAGTACTGCCCCTCCGACAGTGCGGCACTCCCTCAGTGCAGCCCCTCCGACAGTGCGGCACTCCCTCAGTACTGCCCCTCCGACAGTGCGGCACTCCCTCAGTGCAGCCCCTACGTTAAACTCCTGGTTTTGTGATTGAACAGTGGCAATGGTCAGCCAGACCGCCCAGGTCCCATTCCCGGCCTGTGCAGACATCGCTGGTCAGCGGCGGCACAATCATTGCTGGGAGATGGCACGAGGCTGGTGGCTGGGCAGACTGGCCAGTCCCAGAGTAACGCTAATACTCTCCGTCTGTAATCCCAGCTCACACACTGGGGCACTCTGGGAGTTGTAGTCCACCACTTCCCACAATGCCCAGTCACTGGTGCGCTCTGGGAGTTGTAGTCCACCAATTCCCACAATTCCCAGAGTCACACTGGTGCATGCTGAGAGTTGTAGTCCATCACTTCCCACAAATGCCCAGATTCACACTGTTGCACTCTGGGAGTTGTAGTTCACCACTCCCACAATGCCCAGTCACAGTGTTGCATTCTGGGAGTTGTAGTTCACTACTTGGATTAGCCCCTCACCCCAACCTCAATATACGGCGGGGGGTGTGATCGTTGCCTTCTGATCATTGAGCGTAGAAATGGGTATGGGGGTATGGGCCAAGGCTTAAAACAGAGGGGAATGTGTGACAACTAACTGAGGTGTAAATGCTGCTTCCTGTGTTTAAGGTCCGTGTGTGGCAGGTGTGGTGGGACTGACCATGCCCAGATATTGCCTCTTTGGAGACACCGTCAACACTGCGTCACGCATAGAGTCCACTGGCTTGCGTGAGTAGGCACCGCACTAGGGAGAGGCTTCCATCAGCGGGCAGGCCGGGGACAATAGCAATTGTTTTGGACACGTGACTCATCCCATAACCATCGACACTCACCCAAACGACTGAGGGATTCACGTCAGCCAAGTTCCTGTTTACCCGATGGGACGCGCCAAATCTCACCCCTCCCCCTTCCGTCCAGGCAGACAGCACGGAGAAAGAGAATTCATTAATTGCTTCATTATATATCATCATTCACGACCACCGGACGTCCCAAAGCGCTTTACAGCCAGTGAAGTACTTTTTTGAAGTGCGGTCACGTTGTAATGTGGGAAATGCAGCCACCAATTTGTGCACAGCAAGCTCCCACAAACAGCAATGTGATCACGGCCAGAGAATCAGTTTTGCTGTGCTGTTGATTGAGGGATAAATATTGTTCAGGTTGCCAGGAAGAACTCCCCTGTTCTTCTTTGTGTTGGGACCTTTTATGTCCTTCTGAGATTGCAGACGGGTTTAACGTCTCATCCGAAAGAGGGCACCTCCAACAATGCGGCACTCCCTCAGTACTGCCCCTCCGACACTACAGCGCTCCCTCAGTACTGCCGCTCCGACAGTGCGGCGCTCCCTCAGTACTGCCCCTCCGACAGTGCGGCGCTCCCTCAGTACTGACCCTCCGACAGTGCGGCGCTCCCTCAGCACTGTCCCTCCGACAGTGCGGCGCTCCCTCAGTACTGTCCCTCCGTCAGTGCGGCGCTCCCTCAGTACTGACCCTCCGACAGTGCGGCGCTCCCTCAGTACTGCCCCTCCGACAGTGCGGCGCTCCCTCAGTACTGACCCTCCGACAGTGCGGCGCTCCCTCAGTACTGCCCCTCCGACAGTGCGGCGCTCCCTCAGTACTGCCCCTCCGACAGTACGGCGCTCCCTCAGTACTGCCCCTCCGACAGTGCGGCGCTCCCTCAGTACTGACCCTCCGACAGTGCGGCGCTCCCTCAGTACTGTCCCTCCGACAGTGCGGCACTCCCTCAGTACTGCCCCTCCGACAGTGCGGTGCTCCCTCAGTACTGACCCTCCGACAGTGCGGCGCTCCCTCAGTACTGCCCCTCCGACAGTGCGGCACTCCCTCAGTACTGCCCCTCCGACAGTGCGGCGCTCCCATTCTATATATAATTCACCCGCTGCATCCCTCGATTTGATTCCAGCCTGTAACTCACTCCCGGATATCTGCTATCCTATGAATAATCGATAATGTCCATGTTTGCAGCCTACAGAATTCACTTGAGTGAAAATACAGTGAACATCTTGGTGCATCTTAACCAAGGCTACAAAATCGACCTGAGAGGCAAAACGGAATTGAAGGTGAAGGAAATTATATAATCAGTGATCGAGGGTGTTTACAGATCGAGGGTGTTTACTGATCGAGGGTGTTTACTGATCGAGGGTGTTTACAGATGGAGGGTGTTTACTGATCGAGGGTGTTTACTGATCGAGGGTGTTTAGTGATCGAGGGTGTTTACAGATCGAGGGAGTTTATGATCGAGGGTGTTTACTGATCGAGGGTGTTTACAGATCGAGGGTGTTTACAGATCGAGGGTGTTTACTGATCGAGGGTGTTTACTGATCGAGGGTGTTTACAGATCGAGGGTGTTTATGATCGAGGGTGTTTACTGATCGAGGGTGTTTACAGATGGAGGGTGTTTATGATCGAGGGTGTTTACTGATCGAGGGTGTTTACAGATCGAGGGTGTTTACAGATCGAGGGTGTTTACTGATCGAGGGTGTTTACAGATCGAGGGTGTTTATGATCGAGGGTGTTTACAGATCGAGGGTGTTTACTGATCGAGGGTGTTTACTGATCGAGGGTGTTTACAGATCGAGGGTGTTTACTGATCGAGGGTGTTTACAGATCGAGGGTGTTTACTGATCGAGGGTGTTTACTGATCGAGGGTGTTTACTGATCGAGGGTGTTTACAGATCGAGGGTGTTTACAGATCGAGGGTGTTTACTGATCGAGGGTGTTTACTGATCGAGGGTGTTTACAGATCGAGGGTGTTTACAGATCGAGGGTGTTTACTGATCGAGGGTGTTTACTGATCGAGGGTGTTTACAGATCGAGGGTGTTTACAGATCGAGGGTGTTTACAGATCGAGGGTGTTTACTGATCGAGGGTGTTTACAGATCGAGGGTGTTTACTGATCGAGGGTGTTTACTGATCGAGGATGTTTACAGATCGAGGGTGTTTACTGATCGAGGGTGTTTACTGATCGAGGGTGTTTACAGATCGAGGGTGTTTACAGATCGAGGGTGTTTACAGATCGAGGGTGTTTACTGATCGAGGGTGTTTACTGATCGAGGGGGTTTACAGATCGAGGGTGTTTACAGATCGAGGGTGTTTACTGATCGAGGGTGTTTACAGATCGAGGGTGTTTACAGATCGAGGGTGTTTACTGATCGAGGGTGTTTACTGATCGAGGGTGTTTACAGATCGAGGGTGTTTACAGATCGAGGGTGTTTACTGATCGAGGGTGTTTATGATCGAGGGTGTTTACAGATCGAGGGTGTTTACTGATCGAGGGTGTTTACAGATCGAGGGTGTTTACAGATCGAGGGTGTTTACAGATCGAGGGTGTTTACTGATCGAGGGTGTTTACAGATCGAGGGTGTTTACAGATCGAGGGTGTTTACAGATCGAGGGTGTTTACTGATCGAGGGTGTTTACAGATCGAGGGTGTTTACCGATCGAGGGTGTTTACCGATCGAGGGTGTTTACAGATCGAGGGTGTTTACTGATCGAGGGTGTTTACTGATCGAGGGTGTTTACAGATCGAGGGTGTTTACTGATCGAGGGTGTTTACTGATCGAGGGTGTTTACTGATCGAGGGTGTTTACAGATCGAGGGTGTTTACTGATCGAGGGTGTTTATGATCGAGGGTGTTTATGATCGAGGGTGTTTACTGATCGAGGGTGTTTACTGATCGTGGGTGTTTATGATCGAGGGTGTTTATGATCGAGGGTGTTTATGATCGAGGGTGTTTACAGATCGAGGGTGTTTATGATCGAGGGTGTTTACAGATCGAGGGTGTTTACAGATCGAGGGTGTTTACTGATCGAGGGTGTTTACTGATCGAGGGTGTTTACAGATCGAGGGTGTTTACTGATCGAGGGTGTTTACTGATCGAGGGTGTTTACAGATCGAGGGTGTTTACTGATCGAGGGTGTTTACAGATCGAGGGTGTTTACTGATCGAGGGTGTTTACAGATCGAGGGTGTTTACAGATCGAGGGTGTTTACTGATCGAGGGTGTTTACAGATCGAGGGTGTTTACTGATCGAGGGTGTTTACAGATCGAGGGTGTTTACTGATCGAGGGTGTTTACAGATCGAGGGTGTTTACAGATCGAGGGTGTTTACTGATCGAGGGTGTTTACTGATCGAGGGTGTTTACTGATCGAGGGTGTTTACAGATCGAGGGTGTTTACTGATCGAGGGTGTTTACAGATCGAGGGTGTTTACTGATCGAGGGTGTTTACAGATCGAGGGTGTTTACTGATCGAGGGTGTTTACAGATCGAGGGTGTTTACAGATCGAGGGTGTTTACTGATCGAGGGTGTTTACAGATCGAGGGTGTTTACAGATCGAGGGTGTTTACTGATCGAGGGTGTTTACTGATCGAGGGTGTTTACAGATCGAGGGTGTTTACTGATCGAGGGTGTTTACAGATCGAGGGTGTTTACAGATCGAGGGTGTTTACTGATCGAGGGTGTTTACTGATCGAGGGTGTTTACTGATCGAGGGTGTTTACTGATCGAGGGTGTTTACTGATCGAGGGTGTTTACTGATCGAGGGTGTTTACTGATTGAGGGTGTTTACTGATCGAGGGTGTTTACAGATCGAGGGTGTTTACTGATCGAGGGTGTTTACTGATCGAGGGTGTTTACAGATCGAGGGTGTTTACAGATCGAGGGTGTTTACAGATCGAGGGTGTTTACAGATCGAGGGTGTTTACAGATCGAGTGTGTTTACAGATCGAGGGTGTTTACTGATCGAGGCTGTTTACAGATCGAGGGTGTTTACAGATCGAGGGTGTTTACAGATCGAGGGTGTTTACTGATCGAGGGTGTTTACAGATCGAGGGTGTTTACAGATCGAGGGTGTTTACAGATCGAGGGTGTTTACTGATCGAGGGTGTTTACAGATCGAGGGTGTTTACTGATCGAGGGTGTTTACAGATCGAGGGTGTTTACAGATCGAGGGTGTTTACAGATGAGGGTGTTTACTGATCGAGGGTGTTTACTGATCGAGGGTGTTTACAGATCGAGGGTGTTTACAGATCGAGGGTGTTTACTGATCGAGGGTGTTTACAGATCGAGGGTGTTTACAGATCGAGGGTGTTTACTGATCGAGGGTGTTTACTGATCGAGGGTGTTTACTGATCGAGGGTGTTTACTGATCGAGGGTGTTTACAGATCGAGGGTGTTTACTGATCGAGGGTGTTTACTGATCGAATGTGTTTACTGATCGAGGGTGTTTACAGATCGAGGGTGTTTACAGATCGAGGGTGTTTACAGATTGAGGGTGTTTACAGATCGAGGGTGTTTACAGATCGAGGGTGTTTACAGATCGAGGGTGTTTACTGATCGAGGGTGTTTACAGATCGAGGGTGTTTACTGATCGAGGGTGTTTACTGATCGAGAGTGTTTACAGATCGAGGGTGTTTACTGATCGAGGGAGTTTACAGATCGAGGGTGTTTACTGATCGAGGGTGTTTACAGATCGAGGGTGTTTACTGATCGAGGGTGTTTACAGATCGAGGGTGTTTACAGATCGAGGGTGTTTACTGATCGAGGGTGTTTACAGATCGAGGGTGTTTACTGATCGAGGGTGTTTACTGATCGAGGGTGTTTACTGATCGAGGGTGTTTACAGATCGAGGGTGTTTACTGATCGAGGGTGTTTACTGATCGAGGGTGTTTACCGATCGAGGGTGTTTACCGATCGAGGGTGTTTACCGATCGAGGGTGTTTACAGATCGAGGGTGTTTACTGATCGAGGGTGTTTACAGATCGAGGGTGTTTACTGATCGAGGCTGTTTACAGATCGAGGGTGTTTACAGATCGAGGGTGTTTACAGATCGAGGGTATTTACTGATCGAGGGTGTTTACAGATCGAGGGTGTTTACAGATCGAGGGTGTTTACAGATCGAGGGTGTTTACTGATCGAGGGTGTTTACAGATCGAGGGTGTTTACTGATCGAGGGTGTTTACAGATCGAGGGTGTTTACAGATCGAGGGTGTTTACAGATGAGGGTGTTTACTGATCGAGGGTGTTTACTGAAAGAGGGTGTTTACAGATCGAGGGTGTTTACAGATCGAGGGTGTTTACAGATCGAGGGTGTTTACTGATCGAGGGTGTTTACAGATCGAGGGTGTTTACTGATCGAGGGTGTTTACTGATCGAGGGTGTTTACTGATCGAGGGTGTTTACTGATCGAGGGTGTTTACAGATCGAGGGTGTTTACTGATCGAGGGTGTTTACTGATCGAATGTGTTTACTGATCGAGGGTGTTTACAGATCGAGGGTGTTTACAGATCGAGGGTGTTTACAGATCGAGGGTGTTTACTGATTGAGGGTGTTTACAGATCGAGGGTGTTTACTGATCGAGGGTGTTTACTGATCGAGGGTGTTTACAGATCGAGGGTGTTTACAGATCGAGGGTGTTTACAGATCGAGGGTGTTTACTGATCGAGGGTGTTTACTGATCGAGAGTGTTTACAGATCGAGGGTGTTTACTGATCGAGGGTGTTTATGATCGAGGGTGTTTATGATCGAGGGTGTTTATGATCGAGGGTGTTTACAGATCGAGGGTGTTTATGATCGAGGGTGTTTACAGATCGAGGGTGTTTACTGATCGAGGGTGTTTACTGATCGAGGGTGTTTACAGATCGAGGGTGTTTACTGATCGAGGGTGTTTACAGATCGAGGGTGTTTACAGATCGAGGGTGTTTACTGATTGAGGGTGTTTACAGATCGAGGGTGTTTACAGATCGAGGGTGTTTACAGATCGAGGGTGTTTACAGATCGAGGGTGTTTACAGATCGAGGGTGTTTACAGATCGAGGGTGTTTACTGATCGAGGGTGTTTACAGATCGAGGGTGTTTACAGATCGAGGGTGTTTACAGATCGAGGGTGTTTACAGATCGAGGGTGTTTACTGATCGAGGGAGTTTACAGATCGAGGGTGTTTACTGATCGAGGGTGTTTACAGATCGAGGGTGTTTACTGATCGAGGGTGTTTACAGATCGAGGGTGTTTACTGATCGAGGGTGTTTACAGATCGAGGGTGTTTACTGATCGAGGGTGTTTACTGATCGAGGGTGTTTACAGATCGAGGGTGTTTACTGATCGAGGGTGTTTACAGATCGAGGGTGTTTACTGATCGAGGGTGTTTACAGATCGAGGGTGTTTACTGATCGAGGGTGTTTACTGATCGAGGGTGTTTACAGATCGAGGGTGTTTACTGATCGAGGGTGTTTACTGATCGAGGGTGTTTACAGATCGAGGGTGTTTACTGATCGAGGGTGTTTACCGATCGAGGGTGTTTACCGATCGAGGGTGTTTACCGATCGAGGGTGTTTACAGATCGAGGGTGTTTACAGATCGAGGGTGTTTACAGATCGAGGGTGTTTACTGATCGAGGGTGTTTACAGATCGAGGGTGTTTACAGATCGAGGGTGTTTACAGATCGAGGGTGTTTACTGATCGAGTGTGTTTACAGATCGAGGGTGTTTACAGATCGAGGGTGTTTACTGATCGAGGGTGTTTACTGATCGAGTGTGTTTACTGATCGAGGGTGTTTACTGATCGAGGGTGTTTATGATCGAGGGTGTTTACTGATCGAGGGTGTTTACAGATCGAGGGTGTTTACAGATCGAGGGTGTTTACTGATCGAGGGTGTTTACAGATCGAGGGTGTTTACTGATCGAGGGTGTTTACAGATCGAGGGTGTTTACAGATCGAGGGTGTTTACAGATCGAGAGTGTTTACAGATCGAGTGTGTTTACAGATCGAGGGTGTTTACAGATCGAGGGTGTTTACTGATCGAGGCTGTTTACAGATCGAGGGTGTTTACAGATCGAGGGTGTTTACTGATCGAGGGTGTTTACAGATCGAGGGTGTTTACAGATCGAGGGTGTTTACAGATCGAGGGTGTTTACTGATCGAGGGTGTTTACAGATCGAGGGTGTTTACTGATCGAGGGTGTTTACAGATCGAGGGTGTTTACAGATCGAGGGTGTTTACAGATCGAGGGTGTTTACAGATGAGGGTGTTTACTGATCGAGGGTGTTTACTGAAAGAGGGTGTTTACAGATCGAGGGTGTTTACAGATCGAGGGTGTTTACAGATCGAGGGTGTTTACTGATCGAGGGTGTTTACTGATCGAGGGTGTTTACTGATCGAGGGTGTTTACAGATCGAGGGTGTTTACTGATCGAGGGTGTTTACAGATCGAGGGTGTTTACTGATCGAGGGTGTTTACTGATCGAGGGTGTTTACTGATCGAGGGTGTTTACTGATCGAGGGTGATTACAGATCGAGGGTGTTTACTGATCGAGGGTGTTTACTGATCGAATGAGTTTACTGATCGAGGGTGTTTACAGATCGAGGGTGTTTACAGATCGAGAGTGTTTACAGATCGAGGGTGTTTACTGATCGAGGGTGTTTACAGATCGAGGGTGTTTACTGATCGAGGGTGTTTACAGATCGAGGGTGTTTACTGATCGAGGGTGTTTACAGATCGAGGGTGTTTACAGATCGAGGGTGTTTACAGATCGAGGGTGTTTACTGATCGAGGGTGTTTACTGATCGAGAGTGTTTACAGATCGAGGGTGTTTACTGATCGAGGGAGTTTACAGATCGAGGGTGTTTACTGATCGAGGGTGTTTACAGATCGAGGGTGTTTACTGATCGAGGGTGTTTACAGATCGAGGGTGTTTACTGATCGAGGGTGTTTACAGATCGAGGGTGTTTACTGATCGAGGGTGTTTACAGATCGAGGGTGTTTACTGATCGAGGGTGTTTACTGATCGAGGGTGTTTACAGATCGAGGGTGTTTACTGATCGAGGGTGTTTACTGATCGAGGGTGTTTACCGATCGAGGGTGTTTACTGATCGAGGGTGTTTACAGATCGAGGGTGTTTACTGATCGAGGGTGTTTACAGATCGAGGGTGTTTACAGATCGAGGGTGTTTACTGATCGAGGGTGTTTACTGTTCGAGGGTGTTTACTGATCGAGGGTGTTTACTGATCGAGGGTGTTGATGATCGAGGGTGTTTACTGATCGAGGGTGTTTACAGATCGAGGGTGTTTACTGATCGAGGGTGTTTACTGATCGAGGGTGTTTACTGATCGAGGGTGTTTATGATCGAGGGTGTTTACTGATCGAGGGTGTTTACAGATCGAGGGTGTTTACAGATCGAGGGTGTTTACAGATCGAGGGTGTTTACTGATCGAGGGTGTTTACAGATCGAGGGTGTTTACTTATCGATGGTGTTTACTGATCGAGGGTGTTTACCGATCGAGGGTGTTTACCGATCGAGGGTGTTTACAGATCGAGGGTGTTTACTGATCGAGGGTGTTTACTGATCGAGGGTGTTTACTGATCGAGGGTGTTTACTGATCGAGGGTGTTTATGATCGAGGGTGTTTACTGATCGAGGGTGTTTACAGATCGAGGGTGTTTACTGATCGAGGGTGTTTACTGATCGAGGGTGTTTACAGATCGAGGGTGTTTACTTATCGAGGGTGTTTACCGATCGAGGGTGTTTACCGATCGAGGGTGTTTACAGATCGAGGGTGTTTACAGATCGAGGGTGTTTACTGATCGAGGGTGTTTACAGATCGAGGGTGTTTACTTATCGAGGGTGTTTACTGATCGAGGGTGTTTACTGATCGAGGGTGTTTACCGATCGAGGGTGTTTACCGATCGAGGGTGTTTACAGATCGAGGGTGTTTACTGATCGAGGGTGTTTACAGATCGAGGGTGTTTACTGATCGAGGGTGTTTACTGATCGAGGGTGTTTACTGATCGAGGGTGTTTACTGATCGAGGGTGTTTACTGATCGAGGGTGTTTACAGATCGAGGGTGTTTACTGATCGAGGGTGTTTACAGATCGAGGGTGTTTACTTATCGAGGGTGTTTACTGATCGAGGGTGATTACAGATCGAGGGTGTTTACTGATCGAGGGTGTTTACTGATCGAGGGTGTTTACAGATCGAGGGAGTTTACAGATCGAGGTTGTTTACAGATCGAGGGTGTTTACTGATCGAGGGTGTTTACAGATCGAGGGTGTTTACAGATCGAGGGTGTTTACCGATCGAGGGTGTTTACCGATCGAGGGTGTTTACCGATCGAGGGTGTTTACAGATCGAGGGTGTTTACTGATCGAGGGTGTTTACAGATCGAGGGTGTTTATGATCGAGGGTGTTTACCGATCGAGGGTGTTTACTGATCGAGGGTGTTTACTGATCGAGGGTGTTTACTGATCGAGGGTGTTTACAGATCGAGGGTGTTTACTGATCGAGGGTGTTTACTGATCGAGGGTGTTTACAGATCGAGGGTGTTTACTGATCGAGGGTGTTTACTGATCGAGGGTGTTTACAGATCGAGGGTGTTTACCGATCGAGGGTGTTTACCGATCGAGGGTGTTTACAGATCGAGGGTGTTTACTGATCGAGGGTGTTTACAGATCGAGGGTGTTTACAGATCGAGGGTGTTTACCGATCGAGGGTGTTTACAGATCGAGGGTGTTTACTGATCGAGGGTGTTTACAGATCGAGGGTGTTTACAGATCGAGGGTGTTTACCGATCGAGGGTGTTTATGATCGAGGGTGTTTACAGATCGAGGGTGTTTACAGATCGAGGGTGTTACTGATCGAGGGTGTTTACAGATCGAGTGTGTTTACTGATCGAGGGTGTTTACTGATCGAGGGTGTTTACTGATCGAGGGTGTTTACAGATCGATGGTGTTTACTGATCGAGGGTGTTTACTGATCGAGGGTGTTTACAGATCGAGGGTGTTTACTGATCGAGGGTGTTTACTGATCGAGGGTGTTTACAGATCGAGGGTGTTTACTGATCGAGGGTGTTTACAGATCGAGGGTGTTTACAGATCGAGGGTGTTTACAGATCGAGGGTGTTTACTGATCGAGGGTGTTTACAGATCGAGGGTGTTTACTGATCGAGGGTGTTTACTGATCGAGGGTGTTTACTGATCGAGGGTGTTTATGATCGAGGGTGTTTACTGATCGAGGGTGTTTACAGATCGAGGGTGTTTACAGATCGAGGGTGTTTACAGATCGAGGGTGTTTACTGATCGAGGGTGTTTACCGATCGAGGGTGTTTACCGATCGAGGGTGTTTACCGATCGAGGGTGTTTACAGATCGAGGGTGTTTACAGATCGAGGGTGTTTACAGATCGAGGGTGTTTACAGATCGAGGGTGTTTACTTATCGAGGGTGTTTACCGATCGAGGGTGTTTACCGATCGAGGGAGTTTACCGATCGAGGGTGTTTACCGATCGAGGGTGTTTACCGATCGAGGGTGTTTACCGATCGAGGGTGTTTACCGATCGAGGGTGTTTACCGATCGAGGGAGTTTACCGATCGAGGGTGTTTACCGATCGAGGGTGTTTACAGATCGAGGGTGTTTACTGATCGAGGGTGTTTACTGATCGAGGGTGTTTACAGATCGAGGGTGTTTACAGATCGAGGGTGTTTACTGATCTAGGGTGTTTACAGATCGAGGGTGTTTACAGATCGAGGGTGTTTACAGATCGAGGGTGTTTACAGATCGAGGGTGTTTACTGATCGAGGGTGTTTACAGATCGAGGGTGTTTACAGATCGAGGGTGTTTACTGATCGAGGGTGTTTATGATCGAGGGTGTTTACTGATCGAGGGTGTTTACTGATCGAGGGTGTTTACAGATCGAGGGTGTTTACTGATCGAGGGTGTTTACAGATCGAGGGTGTTTACAGATCGAGGGTGTTTACTGATCGAGGGTGTTTACTGATCGAGGGTGTTTACTGATCGAGGGTGTTTACTGATCGAGGGTGTTTACAGATCGAGGGTGTTTACAGATCGAGGGTGTTTACCGATCGAGGGTGTTTACCGATCGAGGGTGTTTACCGATCGAGGGTGTTTACAGATCGAGGGTGTTTACTGATCGAGGGTGTTTACAGATCGAGGGTGTTTACAGATCGAGGGTGTTTACAGATCGAGGGTTTTTACTGATCGAGGGTGTTTACAGATCGTGGGTGTTTACTTATCGAGGGTGTTTACTGATCGAGGGTGTTTACTGATCGAGGGTGTTTACTGATCGAGGGTGTTTACAGATCGAGGGTGTTTACAGATCGAGGGTGTTTACCGATCGAGGGTGTTTACCGATCGAGGGTGTTTACCGATCGAGGGTGTTTACAGATCGAGGGTGTTTACTGATCGAGGGTGTTTACAGATCGACGGTGTTTGCTGATCGAGGGTGTTTACAGATCGAGGGTGTTTGCTGATCGAGGGTGCTTGCTGATCGAGGGTGTTTACAGATCGAGGGTGTTTACTGATTGAGGGTGTTTACTGATCGAGGGTGTTTACTGATCGAGGGTGTTTACAGATCGAGGGTGTTTACAGATCGAGGGTGTTTACAGATCGAGGTTGTTTACAGATCGAGGGTGTTTACTGATCGAGGGTGTTTACCGATCGAGGGTGTTTACCGATCGAGGGTGTTTACAGATCGAGGGTGTTTACTGATCGAGGGTGTTTACAGATCGAGGGTGTTTACAGATCGAGGGTGTTTATGATCGAGGGTGTTTACCGATCGAGGGTGTTTACAGATCGAGGGTGTTTACTGATCGAGGGTGTTTACTGATCGAGGGTGTTTACAGATCGAGGGTGTTTACTGATCGAGGGTGTTTACTGATCGAGGGTGTTTACTGATCGAGGGTGTTTACAGATCGAGGTTGCTTACAGATCGAGGGTGTTTACTGCTCGAGGGTGTTTACTGATCGAGGGTATTTACTGATCGAGGGTGTTTACAGATCGAGGGTGTTTACTGATCGAGGGTGTTTACAGATCGAGGGTGTTTACTGATCGAGGGTGTTCACAGATCGAGGGTGTTCACTGATCGAGGGTGTTTACAGATCGAGTGTGTTTACTGATCGAGGGTGTTTACTGATCGAGGGTGTTTACTGATCGAGGGTGTTTACAGATCGAGGGTGTTTACTGATCGAGGGTGTTTACTGATCGAGGGTGTTTACAGATCGAGGGTGTTTACTGATCGAGGGTGTTTACTGATCGAGGGTGTTTACAGATCGAGGGTGTTTACTGATCGAGGGTGTTTACTGATCGAGGGTGTTTACAGATCGAGGGTGTTTACTGATCGAGGGTGTTTACTGATCGAGGGTGTTTACTGATCGAGGGTGTTTACAGATCGAGGGTGTTTACTGATCGAGGGCGTTTACAGATCGAGTGTGTTTACAGATCGAGGGTGTTTACAGATCGAGGGTGTTTACAGATCGAGGGTGTTTACTGATCGAGGGTGTTTACTGATCGAGGGTGTTTACAGATCGAGGGTGTTTACTGATCGAGGGTGTTTACAGATCGAGGGTGTTTACTGATCGAGGGTGTTTACAGATCGAGGGTGTTTACAGATCGAGAGTGTTTACAGATCGAGGGTGTTTACTGATCGAGGGTGTTTACTGATCGAGGGTGCTTACAGATCGAGGGTGTTTACTTATCGAGGGTGTTTACCGATCGAGGGTGTTTACCGATCGAGGGTGTTTACCGATCGAGGGTGTTTACAGATCGAGGGTGTTTACAGATCGAGGGTGTTTACAGATCGAGGGTGTTTACAGATCGAGGGTGTTTACTGATCGAGGGTGTTTACAGATCGAGGGTGTTTACTTATCGAGGGTGTTTACCGATCGAGGGTGTTTACCGATCGAGGGTGTTTACCGATCGAGTGAGTTTACCGATCGAGGGTGTTTACCCATCGAGGGTGTTTACCGATCGAGGGTGTTTACCGATCGAGGGTGTTTACCGATCGAGGGTGTTTACTGATCGAGGGTGTTTACCGATCGAGGGTGTTTACCGATCGAGGGAGTTTACTGATCGAGGGTGTTTACCGATCGAGGGTGTTTACCGATCGAGGGTGTTTACAGATCGAGGGTGTTTCTGATCGAGGGTGTTTACAGATCGAGGGTGTTTACAGATCGAGGGTGTTTACTGATCTAGGGTGTTTACAGATCGAGGGTGTTTACAGATCGAGGGTGTTTACAGATCGAGGGTGTTTACAGATCGAGGGTGTTTACTGATCGAGGGTGTTTACAGATCGAGGGTGTTTACAGATCGAGGGTGTTTACTGATCGAGGGTGTTTATAATCGAGGGTGTTTACTGATCGAGGGTGTTTACAGATCGAGGGTGTTTACTGATCGAGGGTGTTTACAGATCGAGGGTGTTTACAGATCGAGGGTGTTTACAGATCGAGGGTGTTTACTGATCGAGGGTGTTTACTGATCGAGGGTGTTTACAGATCGAGGGTGTTTACAGATCGAGGGTGTTTACTGATCGAGGGTGTTTACTGATCGAGGGTGTTTACCGATCGAGGGTGTTTACCGATCGAGGGTGTTTACAGATCGAGGGTGTTTACTGATCGAGTGTGTTTACAGATCGAGGGTGTTTACAGATCGAGGGTGTTTACAGATCGAGGGTGTTTACAGATCGAGGGTTTTTACTGATCGAGGGTGTTTACAGATCGTGGGTGTTTACTTATCGAGGGTGTTTACCGATCGAGGGTGTTTACAGATCGAGGGTGTTTACAGATCGAGGGTGTTTACTGATCGAGGGTTTTTACAGATCGAGGGTGTTTACCGATCGAGGGTGTTTACCGATCGAGGGTGTTTACCGATCGAGGGTGTTTACCGATCGAGGGTGTTTACAGATCGAGGGTGTTTACTGATCGAGGGTGTTTACTGATCGAGGGTGTTTACAGATCGAGGGTGTTTACCGATCGAGGGTGTTTACCAATCGAGGGTGTTTACCGATCGAGGGTGTTTACAGATCGAGGGTGTTTACAGATCGAGGGTGTTTACTGATCGAGGGTGTTTACAGATCGAAGGTGTTTACAGATCGAGGGTGTTTACAGATCGAGGGTGTTTACCGATCGAGGGTGTTTACCGATCGAGGGTGTTTACAGATCGAGGGTGTTTACCTATCGAGGGTGTTTACCGATCGAGGGTGTTTACAGATCGAGGGTGTTTACAGATCGAGGGTGTTTACTGATCGAGGGTGTTTACAGATCGAGGGTGTTTACAGATCGAGGGTGTTTACCGATCGAGGGTGTTTACAGATCGAGGGTGTTTACTGATCGAGGGTGTTTACTGATCGAGGGTGTTTACTGATCGAGGGTGTTTACAGATCGAGGGTGTTTACTGATCGAGGGTGTTTACTGATCGAGGGTGTTTACAGATCGAGGGTGTTTACTGATCGAGTGTGTTTACTGATCGAGGGTGTTTACAGATCGAGGGTGTTTACAGATCGAGGGTGTTTACCGATCGAGGGTGTTTACCGATCGAGGGTGTTTACAGATCGAGGGTGTTTACTGATCGAGGGTGTTTACCGATCGAGGGTGTTTACCGATCGAGGGTGTTTACTGATCGAGGGTGTTTACAGATCGAGGGTGTTTACTGATCGAGGGTGTTTACTGATCGAGGGTGTTTACCGATCGAGGGTGTTTACAGATCGAGGGTGTTTACAGATCGAGGGTGTTTACCGATCGAGGGTGTTTACAGATCGAGGGTGTTTACTGATCGAGGGTGTTTACAGATCGAGGGTGTTTACAGATCGAGGGTGTTTACCGATCGAGGGTGTTTACAGATCGAGGGTGTTTACAGATCGAGGGTGTTTACCGATCGAGGGTGTTTACCGATCGAGGGTGTTTACCGATCGAGGGTGTTTACAGATCGAGGGTGTTTACAGATCGAGGGTGTTTACTGATCGAGGGTGTTTACTGATCGAGTGTGTTTACTGATCGAGGGTGTTTACTGATCGAGGGTGTTTACTGATCGAGGGTGTTTACCGATCGAGGGTGTTTAATGATCGAGGGTGTTTACTGATCGAGGGTGTTTACTGATCGAGGGTGTTTACAGATCGAGGGTGTTTACAGATCGAGGGTGTTTACCGATCGAGGTTGTTTACCGATCGAGGGTGTTTACAGATCGAGGGTGTTTACAGATCGAGGGTGTTTACTGATCGAGGGTGTTTACTGATCGAGGGTGTTTACAGATCGAGGGTGTTTACAGATCGAGGGTGTTTACAGATCGAGGGTGTTTACAGATCGAGGGTGTTTAC
This sequence comes from Pristiophorus japonicus, assembly GCF_044704955.1. Classification (NCBI taxonomy): domain Eukaryota; kingdom Metazoa; phylum Chordata; class Chondrichthyes; family Pristiophoridae; genus Pristiophorus; species Pristiophorus japonicus. Next base: position 96,969,197 of record NC_091996.1, read on the forward strand.
AGATCGAGGGTGTTTACAGATCGAGGGTGTTTACAGATCGAGGGTGTTTACCGATCGAGGGTGTTTACCGATCGAGGGTGTTTACAGATCGAGGGTGTTTACCGATCGAGGGTGTTTACCGATCGAGGGTGTTTACCGATCGAGGGTGTTTACAGATCGAGGGTGTTTACAGATCGAGGGTGTTTACTGATCGAGGGTGTTTACCGATCGAGGGTGTTTACCGATCGAGGGTGTTTACCGATCGAGGGTGTTTACAGATCGAGGGTGTTTACAGATCGAGGGTGTTTACAGATCGAGGGTGTTTACTGATCGAGGGTGTTTACTGATCGAGGGTGTTTACAGATCGAGGGTGTTTACTGATCGAGGGTGTTTACAGATCGAGGGTGTTTACAGATCTAGGGTGTTTACTGATCGAGGGTGTTTACAGATCGAGGGTGTTTACAGATCGAGGGTGTTTACAGATCGAGGGTGTTTACAGATCGAGGGTGTTTACAGATCGAGGGTGTTTACTGATCGAGGGTGTTTACAGATCGAGGGTGTTTACTGATCGAGGGTGTTTACAGATCGAGGGTGTTTACAGATCGAGGGTGTTTACTGATCGAGGGTGTTTACTGATCGACGGTGTTTACCGATCGAGGATGTTTACCGATCGAGGGTGTTTACAGATCGAGGGTGTTTACTGATCGAGGGTGTTTACTGATCGAGGGTGTTTACCGATCGAGGGTGTTTACCGATCGACGGTGTTTACCGATCGAGGGTGTTTACCGATCGAGGGTGTTTACCGATCGAGGGTGTTTACTGATCGAGGGTGTTTACTGATCGAGGGTGTTTACTGATCGAGGGTGTTTACTGATCGAGGGTGTTTACAGATCGAGGGTGTTTACTGATCGAGGGTGTTTACTGATCGAGGGTGTTTACTGATCGAGGGTGTTTACTGATCGAGGGTGTTTACAGATCGAGGGTGTTTACAGATCGAGGGTGTTTACTGATCGAGGGTGTTTACTGATCGAGGGTGTTTACAGATCGAGGGTGTTTACAGATCGAGGGTGTTTACTGATCGAGGGTGTTTACAGATCGAGGGTGTTTACTGATCGAGGGTGTTTACCGATCGAGGGTGTTTACAGATCGAGGGTGTTTACTGATCGAGGGTGTTTACTGATCGACGGTGTTTACCGATCGAGGATGTTTACCGATCGAGGGTGTTTACAGATCGAGGGTGTTTACTGATCGAGGGTGTTTACTGATCGAGGGTGTTTACTGATCGAGGGTGTTTACTGATCGACGGTGTTTACCGATCGAGGGTGTTTACTGATCGAGGGTGTTTACTGATCGAGGGTGTTTACTGATCGAGGGTGTTTACTGATCGAGGGTGTTTACAGATCGAGGGTGTTTACTGATCGAGGGTGTTTACAGATCGAGGGTGTTTACTGATCGAGGGTGTTTACTGATCGACGGTGTTTACAGATCGAGGGTGTTTACAGATCGAGGGTGTTTACAGATCGAGGGTGTTTACAGATCGAGGGTGTTTACAGATCGAGGGTGTTTACTGATCGAGGGTGTTTACTGATCGAGGGTGTTTACTGATCGACGGTGTTTACCGATCGAGGGTGTTTACTGATCGAGGGTGTTTACTGATCGAGGGTGTTTACTGATCGAGGGTGTTTACCGATCGAGGGTGTTTACCGATCGACGGTGTTTACTGATCGAGGGTGTTTACAGATCGAGGGTGTTTACAGATCGAGGGTGTTTACAGATCGAGGGTGTTTACAGATCGAGGGTGTTTACTGATCGAGGGTGTTTACCGATCGAGGGTGTTTACTGATTGAGGGTGTTTACTGATCGACGGTGTTTACTGATCGAGGGTGTTTACTGATCGACGGTGTTTACTGATCGAGGGTGTTTACAGATCGAGGGTGTTTACTGATCGAGGGTGTTTACTGATCGAGGGTGTTTACCGATCGAGGGTGTTTACCGATCGAGGGTTTTTACCGATCGACGGTGTTTACTGATCGAGGGTGTTTACTGATCGACGGTGTTTACTGATCGAGGTTGTTTACAGATCGAGGGTGTTTACCGATCGAGGGTGTTTACTGATCGAGGGTGTTTACAGATCGAGGGTGTTTACTGATCGAGGGTGTTTACTGATCGAGGGTGTTTACTGATCGAGGGTGTTTACTGATCGACGGTGTTTACCGATCGAGGGTGTTTACCGATCGAGGGTGTTTACACATCGAGGGTGTTTACTGATCGAGGGTGTTTACAGATCGAGGGTGTTTACTGATCGAGGGTGTTTACTGATCGAGGGTGTTTACAGATCGAGGGTGTTTACACATCGAGGGTGTTTACTGATCGAGGGTGTTTACAGATCGAGGGTGTTTACAGATCGAGGGTGTTTACTGATCGAGGGTGTTTTCAGATCGAGGGTGTTTACTTATCGAGGGTGTTTACTGATCGAGGGTGTTTACTGATCGAGGGTGTTTACTGATCGACGGTGTTTACTGATCGACGGTGTTTACTGATCGAGGGTGTTTACTGATCGAGGGTGTTTACTGATCGAGGGTGTTTACAGATCGAGGGTGTTTACTGATCGAGGGTGTTTACTGATCGAGGGTGTTTACAGATCGAGGGTGCTTACAGATCGAGGGTGCTTACAGATCGAGGGTGTTTACTGATCGAGGGTGTTTACCGATCGAGGGTGTTTACTGATCGAGGGTGTTTACAGATCGAGGGTGTTTATGATCGAGGGTGTTTACAGATCGAGGGTGTTTACTGATCGACGGTGTTTACTGATCGAGGGTGTTTACAGATCGAGGGTGTTTACTGATCGAGGGTGTTTACTGATCGAGGGTGTTTACTGATCGAGGGTGTTTACTGATCGAGGGTGTTTACAGATCGAGGGTGTTTACAGACCGAGGGTGTTTACAGATCGAGGGTGTTTACTGATCGAGGGTGTTTACAGATCGAGGGTGTTTACTGATCGAGGGTGTTTACTGATCGAGGGTGTTTACAGATCGAGGGTGTTTACTGATCGAGGGTGTTTACTGATCGAGGGTGTTTACTGATCGAGGGTGTTTACTGATCGACGGTGTTTACTGATGGAGGGTGTTTACTGATCGAGGGTGTTTACTGATCGAGGGTGTTTACTGATCGAGGGTGTTTACTGATCGACGGTGTTTACTGATCGAGGGTGTTTACAGATCGAGGGTGTTTACTGATCGAGGGTGTTTACTGATCGAGGGTGTTTACAGATCGAGGGTGCTTACTGATCGAGGGTGTTTACAGATCGAGGGTGTTTACAGATCGAGGGTGTTTATGATCGAGGGTGTTTACAGATCGAGGGTGTTTACTGATCGAGGGTGTTTACTGATCGAGGGTGTTTACAGATCGAGGGTGTTTTCTGATCGAGGGTGTTTACTGATCGAGGGTGTTTACAGATCGAGGGTGTTTACAGATCGAGGGTGTTTACCGATCGAGGGTGTTTACCGATCGTGGGTGTTTACCGATCGAGGGTGTTTACAGATCGAGGGTGTTTACTGATCGAGGGTGTTTACTGATCGAGGGTGTTTACAGATCGAGGGTGTTTACAGATCGAGGGTGTTTACCGATCGAGGGTGTTTACAGATCGAGGGTGTTTACAGATCGAGGGTGTTTACCGATCGAGGGTGTTTACAGATCGAGGGTGTTTACAGATCGAGGGTGTTTACAGATCGAGGGTGTTTACAGATCGAGGGTGTTTACTGATCGAGGGTGTTTACAGATCGAGGGTGTTTACTGATCTAGGGTGTTTACATATCGAGGGTGTTTACAGATCGAGGGTGTTTACTGATCGAGGGTGTTTACAGATCGAGGGTGTTTACTGATCGAGGGTGTTTACAGATCGAGGGTGTTTACTGATCGAGGGTGTTTACAGATCGAGGGTGTTTACCGATCGAGGGTGTTTACAGATCGAGGGTGTTTACTGATCGACGGTGTTTACTGATCGAGGGTGTTTACAGATCGAGGGTGTTTACTGATCGAGGGTGTTTACAGATCGAGGTTGTTTACAGATCGAGGGTGTTTACCGATCGAGGGTGTTTACCGATCGACGGTGTTTACCGATCGAGGGTGTTTACAGATCGAGGGTGTTTACTGATCGAGGGTGTTTACTGATCGAGGGTGTTTACTGATCGAGGGTGTTTACTGATCGAGGGTGTTTACAGATCGAGGGTGTTTACTGATCGAGGGTGTTTACTGATCGAGGGTGTTTACTGATCGAGGGTGTTTACAGATCGAGAGTGTTTACTGATCGAGGGTGTTTACAGATCGAGGGTGTTTACAGATCGAGGGTGTTTACTGATCGAGGGTGTTTACTGATCGACGGTGTTTACCGATCGAGGGTGTTTACCGATCGAGGGTGTTTACACATCGAGGGTGTTTACTGATCGAGGGTGTTTACAGATCGAGGGTGTTTACTGATCGAGGGTGTTTACTGATCGAGGGTGTTTACAGATCGAGGGTGTTTACACATCGAGGGTGTTTACTGATTGAGGGTGTTTACAGATCGAGGGTGTTTACAGATCGAGGGTGTTTACACATCGAGGATGTTTACTGATCGAGGGTGTTTACAGATCGAGGGTGTTTACTGATCGAGGGTGTTTACTGATCGAGGGTGCTTACAGATCGAGGGTGTTTACAGATCGAGGGTGTTTACAGATCGAGGGTGTTTACAGATCGAGGGTGTTTACTGATCGAGGGTGTTTACAGATCGAGGGTGTTTACAGATCGAGGGTGTTTACCGATCGAGGGTGTTTACCGATCGTGGGTGTTTACCGATCGAGGGTGTTTACAGATCGAGGGTGTTTACTGATCGAGGGTGTTTACAGATCGAGGGTGTTTACCGATCGAGGGTGTTTACCGATCGAGGGTGTTTACAGATCGAGGGTGTTTACAGATCGAGGGTGTTTACTGATCGAGGGTGTTTACAGATCGAGGGTGTTTACTGATCGAGGGTGTTTACAGATCGAGGGTGTTTACAGATCGAGGGTGTTTACTGATCGAGGGTGTTTACAGATCGAGGGTGTTTACAGATCGAGGGTGTTTACAGATCGAGGGTGTTTACAGATCGAGGGTGTTTACTGATCGAGGGTGTTTACAGATCGAGGGTGTTTACCGATCGAGGGTGTTTACCGATCGAGGGTGTTTACAGATCGAGGGTTTTTACAGATCGAGGGTGTTTACTGATCGAGGGTGTTTACAGATCGAGGGTGTTTACTGATCGAGGGTGTTTACTGATCGAGGGTGTTTACAGATCGAGGGTGTTTACTGATCGAGAGTGTTTACAGATCGAGGGTGTTTACAGATCGAGGGTGTTTACAGATCGAGAGTGTTTACAGATCGAGGGTGTTTACAGATCGAGGGTGTTTACAGATCGAGGGTGTTTACTGATCGAGGGTGTTTACTGATCGAGGGTGTTTACTGATCGAGGGTGTTTACTGATCGAGGGTGTTTACAGATCGAGGGTGTTTACAGATCGAGGGTGTTTACTGTTCGAGGGTGTTTACTGATCGAGGGTGTTTACAGATCGAGGGTGTTTACAGATCGAGGGTGTTTACCGATCGAGGGTGTTTACCGATCGAGGGTGTTTACAGATCGAGGGTGTTTACTGATCGAGGGTGTTTACAGATCGAGGGTGTTTACCGATCGAGGGTGTTTACCGATCGAGGGTGTTTACAGATCGAGGGTGTTTACAGATCGAGTGTGTTTACAGATCGAGGGTGTTTACTGATCGAGGGTGTTTACTGATCGAGGGTGTTTACAGATCGAGTGTGTTTACAGATCGAGGGTGTTTACAGATCGAGGGTGTTTACAGATCGAGTGTGTTTACTGATCGAGGGTGTTTACTGATCGAGTGTGTTTACAGATCGAGGGTGTTTACTGATCGAGGGTGTTTACAGATCGAGGGTGTTTACAGATCGAGGGTGTTTACTGATCGAGGGTGTTTACTGATCGAGGGTGTTTACAGATCGAGGGTGTTTACTGATCGAGGGTGTTTACCGATCGAGGGTGTTTACCGATCGAGGGTGTTTACAGTTCGAGGGTGTTTATAGATCGAGGGTGTTTACACATCGAGGGTGTTTACTGATCGAGGGTGTTTACTGATCGAGGGTGTTTACAGATCGAGGGTGTTTACAGATCGAGGGTGTTTACACATCGAGGGTGTTTACAGATCGAGGGTGTTTACTGATCGAGGGTGTTTACTGATCGAGGGTGTTTACAGATCGAGGGTGTTTACTGATCGAGGGTGTTTACTGATCGAGGGTGTTTACACATCGAGGGTGTTTACAGATCGAGGGTGTTTACAGATCGAGGGTGTTTACACATCGAGGGTGTTTCCAGATCGAGGGTGTTTACTGATCGAGGGTGTTTACAGATCGAGGGTGTTTACCGATCGAGGGTGTTTACAGATCGAGGGTGTTTACCGATCGAGGGTGTTTACGGATCGAGGGTGTTTACGGATCGAGGGTGTTTACCGATCGAGGGTGTTTACCGATCGAGGGTGTTTACCGATCGAGGGTGTTTACAGATCGAGGGTGTTTACCGATCGAGGGTGTTTACAGATCGAGGGTGTTTACAGATCGAGGGTGTTTACAGATCGGGGGTGTTTACTGATCGAGGGTGTTTACTGATCGAGGGTGTTTACAGATCGAGGGTGTTTACAGATCGAGGGTGTTTACTGATCGAGAGTGTTTACTGATCGAGGGTGTGTTCTGATCGAGGGTGTTTACAGATCGAGGGTGTTTACTAATCGAGGGTGTTTACAGATCGAGGGTGTTTACTGATCGAGAGTGTTTACTGATCGAGGGTGTTTACAGATCGAGGGTGTTTACAGATCGAGGGTGTTTACAGATCGAGGGTGTTTACTGATCGAGGGTGTTTACAGATCGAGGGTGTTTACAGATCGAGGGTGTTTACTGATCGAGGGTGTTTACAGATCGAGGGTGTTTACAGATCGAGGTGTTTACTGATCGAGGGTGTTTACAGATCGAGGGTGTTTACAGATCGAGGGTGTTTACAGATCGAGGGTGTTTACTGATCGAGGGTGTTTTCTGATCGAGGGTGTTTACAGATCGAGGGTGTTTACTGATCGAAGGTGTTTACTGATCGAGGGTGTTTACAGATCGAGGGTGTTTACTGATCGAGGGTGTTTACTGATCGAGTGTGTTTACTGATCGAGTGTGTTTACTGATCGAGGGTGTTTACTGATCGAGGGTGTTTACAGATCGAGGGTGTTTACTGATCGAGGGTGTTTACCGATCGAGGGTGTTTACCGATCGAGGGTGTTTACCGATCGAGGGTGTTTACCGATCGAGGGTGTTTACCGATCGAGGGTGTTTACCGATCGAGGGTGTTTACAGATCGAGGGTGTTTACAGATCGAGGGTGTTTACTGATCGAGGGTGTTTACCGATCGAGGGTGTTTACCGATCGAGGGTGTTTACAGATCGAGGGTGTTTACAGATCGAGGTTGCTTACAGATCGAGGGTGTTTACTGATCGAGGGTGTTTACTGATCGAGGGTGTTTATGATCAAGGGTGTTTACTGATCGAGGGTGTTTACTGATCGAGGGTGTTTACAGATCGAGGGTGTTTACTGATCGAGGGTGTTTACCGATCGAGGGTGTTTACCGATCGAGGGTGTTTACCGATCGAGGGTGTTTACCGATCGAGGGTGTTTACCGATCGAGGGTGTTTACAGATCGAGGGTGTTTACAGATCGAGGGTGTTTATGATCAAGGGTGTTTATGATCGAGGGTGTTTGTGCACTGACCTTTTCAGGACAGGTCCTGGGCTTCTTAAATAGAGGCATAGAGTACAAAAGCAAGGACGTTGTTGAACCTTCATAACCGGTTCGGCCTCAACTGGAGTATTGTGTCCAATTCTGGGCCCCGCACTTTAGGAAGGATGTGAAGGCCTTAGAGAGGGCGCAGAAAAGATTTACGAGAATGGTTCCAGGGATGAGGGACTTCAGTTACGGGGAGAGACTGGAGAAGCTGGGGTTGTTCTCCTTGGAGCAGAGAAGGTTGAGAGGAGATTTGATCGAGGTGTTCAAAATCATGAGTGATCTGGACAGAGTAGATCGAGAGAAACTGTTCCCATTGGTGGAAGGGTCGGGAACCAGAGGGACACAGATTTAAGGCGATTGGCAGAAGAACCGAAGGCGACTCGAGGGAAAACGTTTTTACGCAGCGAGTGGTTAGGATCTGGAATGCGCTGCCTGAGGGGCTTTCAAAAGGGAGTTGGATAAATACCTGAAGGGCTCCGGGGAAAGGGCGGGGGGAGTGGGACTGGCTGGATTGACTCTTCGAAAGAGCGGGCGGGGACCCCAATGGACATAAAGAGTGTCTTCCTGTGCTGCACTAATGTGATATTTGTGGATTATGTGGGGCGAGCCGGGGTTGTGATTGACTGTGATCTTATCGTAGGATGCATCAGTAATTTGTGGTGCTTCAGAAAATGATTGATTAAATATGTGCAACGCCCTTTGTTTAAGTTTAATTGTGCTTATTTTCAAAGGGAAAAGGCATTGAAAATACCTTTTGGCTTGTGGGAAGAGAAGGCTTTAACAAACCATTACCGACACCACCTGATCTCTTACCAGGGTACGTGACTCCCAGTCACCACGACAAGTCATGGCCAACTCATCGAGTCGTTACAGCACAGAAGGAGGCCATTTGGCCCATTGAGTCCATGCCGGCTCTCTGTTGAGCAACCGAGTCAGTCCCATTGCCCCACTCTCCCCGTTTATTTCCCCCAAGTCCCTGTCCGATGTCCTGTTGAAATCATTGATTGTCTCCACTTCCACATCGGCAGCGAGTTCCAGGCCTTTATTGCAAAGGGGATGGAGTATAAAAGCAGGGAAGTCTTGCTCCAGTTATACAGGGTATTGGTGAGGCCACACCTGGAGTACTGCGTGCAGTTTTGGTCTCTGTATTTACCAAAGGTTTGGAGGCAGTTCAGAGAAGGTTCACTCGGTTGATTCCGGAGATGAGGGGGTTGACTTATGAGGAAAGGTTGAGTAGGTTGGGCCTCTACTCATTGGAATTCAGAAGAATGAGAGGTGATCTTATCGAAACGTATCAGATTATGAGGGGGCTTGACAAGGTGGATGCAGAGAGGATGTTTCCACTGATGGGGGAGACTAGAACTAGAGGGCATGATCTTAGAATAAGGGGCCGCCCATTTAAAACTGAGATGAGGAGAAATTTCTTCTCTCTGAGGGTTATAAATCTGTGGAATTCGCTGCCTCAGAGAGCTGTGGAAGCTGGGACATTGAATAAATTTAAGACAGAAATAAACAGTTTCTTAAACGATAAGGGAGTGAAGGGTTATGGGGAGCGGGCGGGGAAGTGGAGCTGAGTCCATGATCGGATCAGCCATGATCGTATTAAATGGCGGAGCAGGCTCGAGGGGCCGTATGGCCGACTCCTGCTCCTATTTCTTAAGTTCCTATTACCATTCGTTGTGTAAAAGGATTCTTCCTCACAACCCCCCCGTATCTCTCGCCCAAAACCTTAAATCCGTGTCCTCTAGCCCTTGTACCATCAGCTAATGGGAATAGCCTTTCTCTGTCGACCTTATCCCAACCCTGTCCTAATCTCGAACAAATCTCCCCGCAGCCTCCTTTGCTCCGAGGAGAACAACCCAAGCTTCTCCAACCTAACCTTGTAGCTGAACTCCCTCGTCCCTGGAACCGTTGTGGTCAATCTGCTCTGCCCCCTCCCCAGGACCGTCACATCCTCTCTACAGTGTGGCGATCAGAACGGGACGCAATCCTCCAGTTGCGGCTGTAACGAGATAATGTATAGTGCCCTCTAGCTAGGAGGTACAGGGAGAGAGAGGGTCTGTGAAGGAACACCGTCTTAAAGCTCCACACGGCTATCTGAGATCTCCCAAATAAGTAGAGTTAAGTTGAACTAAGATTGTTCAAGAGACTATAAAATACAGTGGCCTAACTGGTTTATAAAGGTTCAAGACCTCTAGTTATGATGCCCAGGATCCCATATGCTTTGCTAAGTACTCTCTCAATATGTCCTGCCACCTTTAAAGATCTTTGCACATGAACCCCCAGGTCCCTCTGTCCATGCACACTCTCTTTAGAACTGTGCCATTAAGTCTATATTGTCTCTCCCTATCCCTTCTGCCAAAATACATCACCTCACACATCTCTGTATTAAACTCCATCTGCCACTTGTCTGCCCACTCTGCCAGCCTGTTGCAGTCGCTGGGTATAACCTCTCAGTTCTGGTATCATCATTGTACGTATTGTTTTAGCAACTTCTCCAGTGTCTCGATATCCTTTTCATAATATGGAGAGTGCCTTTAATCAATGTGACATTCTTCACTCTCTCTCTCTCTCTCTCTCTTGTCTTCAGCGCCAGTAACCATGGGCTGTGCTTGGAGGAGGTCCCCCCCGGAGAGGAAAGAGAAGCTAATGAAGGCACGAAATATGAAATAACTATCAAGTAATAACATTTATTATCTTTTGCTCTTTGCCATTGCGTTCGTGCGTGTCTGTCTCATTGCTCCTCCCACACGATTTTACACTCTTATTTTAACGTGTGCCTTGACTATTCCAACGCACTCCTGGCCGGCCTCCCACATTCCACCCGACGTAAACTAGAGGTGATCCAAAACTCGGCTGCCCCGTGTCCTAACTCACACCGAGTCCCGCTCACCCATCACCCCCTGTGCTCGTTGCCCCTGTGTCCTAACTCGCACCCAGTCCCACTCACCCATCACCCCCTGTGCTCGCTGCCCCTGTGTCCTAACTCGCACCCAGTCCCACTTACCCATCACCCCCTGTGCTCACTGTCCCGTGTCCTAACTCGCACCCAGTCCCACTCACCCATCACCCCCTGTGCTCGCTGCCCCGTGTCCTAACTCGCACTGAGTCCCGCTCACCCATCACCCCCTGTGCCCCGTGTCCTAACTCGCACCGAGTCCCACTCACCCATAACCCCCTGTGCCCCGTGTCCTAACTCGCACTGAGTCCCGCTCACCCATCACCCCCTGTGCCCCGTGTCCTAACTCGCACCGAGTCCCGCTCACCCATCACCCGCTGTGCTCGCTGCCCCGTGTCCTAACTCGCACCGAGTCCCGCTCACCCATCACCCCCTGTGCTCGCTGCCCCAGTGTCCTAACTTGCACCGAGTCCCACTCACCCATCACCCTCTGTGCTCACTGCCCCGTGTCCTAACTCGCACCCAGTCCAGCTCACCCATCACCCCTGTGCTCACTGCCCCATGTCCTAACTCACACCGAGTCCCGCTCACCCATCACCCCTGTGCTCACTGACCCGTGTCCTAACTCGCACCGAGTCCCACTCACCCATCACCCTCTGTGCTCGCTGCCCCGTGTCCTAACTCGCACCCAGTCCCACTCACCCATCACCCCCTGTGCTCACTGCCCCGTGTCCTAACTCGCACCCAGTCCCACTCACCCATCACCCCCTGTGCTCACTGACCTACATTGGCTCCCGGTTAAGCAACGCCTCGATTTCAAAATTCTCACCCTTGTTTACAAACCCCTCTGTTGTGTATGTATAATATAAGTATACTCCCTGTGCACTCAATGTACAGTTACATAAGACTACCTTCACACTGTATACACTGTTTGTACCACCAGAGGGTGCAACTGGTGCAGACCTAGGGGTCACCTGCACACTGCAGGTAACCAGGTATAAAAGAGAGCTCGCCTTACTGTTCCCTTATTCAGGAGCTGCAATAAATGGACTAAGGTCACAACAGTTCAAGGGAGTCATTACTGGAGTGCTTACAGACACAATACCCTCCATGGGCCTCACCCCTCCCTATCTCTGTAACCTCCTCCAGCCCCACACCCCCGGGCAGTAAGACTTGATCAACAACTAAGTGTAAGAGTTAACTTTTGTGGTGTCCTCATTTGCAGTTCATATCAAAACCGATGAAGGAATCAATAAATTGAGACCAAAGAGTCAACTCAAGAGAAATCAAAGAAAGAATTTCTGTTTATAAAGCGCCTTGTATGACCACCGGACAACTCAATGCACTTTACAGCCAATGAAGCACATTTAGAAGCGTAGTCACTGTTGTAATGTTGGAAACGTGGCAACCAATTTACGCACAGCGAGCTCCCACACACAGCAACGTGATACTGATCAGGAGCAGATAATTTGACCCTGAGCCACATAAGGAGAAATTAGGGCAGGTGACCAAAAGCTGGGTCACAGAGGTCGGTTTTAAGGAGAGTCTTGAAGGAGGAGAGAGAGGCGGAGAGGTTTAGGGAGGGAGTTCCAGAGCTTGGGGCCCAGGCAACAGAAGGTACGGCCACCGATGGTGGAGCGATTATAATCAGGGATGGTCAGGAGGGCAGAATTAGAGGAGCGCAGAGATCTCGGGGGGGGTGTTGTGGGGCTGGAGGAGATTACAGAGATAGGGAGGGGCGAGGGCCATGGAGGGATTTGTAAACAAGGATGAGAATTTTGAAATCGAGGCGCTGCTTAACCGGGAGCCGGTGTTTATTTTCGCATGTTATGAGGCTCGGGAGCCCTCTCGCGCCTCCGATCAGCTGTTGCTAGTTTCAATAGGTTAAATACACTAACCAGCACTCCATTCTGTTTGTACATAAATTGTATATAGTTATTTCCCTTCTGAATTTTGTACATTTTTTAAATGCTCGGTCCTTGAATTGCAACAAGACTAAGATGTTGTGTATTGAACTCGCGTGTTAGATGACCATCCTTGCTGTATTACTGTTGGATTTTATATACTTGGTTCCTGGTCAGCCTGGATGCCAAGTGGAACTGTGCATAAATAAAATCTCTACATTAAAGTTCACCATTCCATTTAGTATTTGTTCATACCCTTGCCTTGTGTTGACTGTGGCTCACTAGAGGCAGCACTCTCACCTCTGTCAGGAGTTTGTGGGTTCAAGTCCCACTCGTTCAGCACAAAACTCCAGACCGATACTCCCATGCAGTACTGAGGGAACGCCGCACTGTCAGAGGGACGGTACTGAGGGAGTGCCGCACTGTCGGAGGGGCAGTACTGAGGGAACGCCGCACTGTCAGAGGGACGGTACTGAGGGAGTGCCGCACTGTCGGAGGGGCGGTACTGAGGGAGCTCCGCACTGTCAGAGGGGCAGTACTGAGGGAGCCCCGCACTGTCAGAGGGTCAGTACTGAGGGAGTGCCGCACTGTCAGAGGGGTGGTACTGAGGGAGCGCCGCACTGTCAGAGGGGCAGTACTGAGGGAGCCCCGCACTGTCAGAGGGGCAGTACTGAGGGAACGCCGCACTGTCAGAGGGGCAGTACTGAGGGAGCCCCGCACTGTCAGAGGGGCAGTACTGAGGGAGCGTCGCACTGTCGGAGGGGCAGTACTGAGGGAGCGCCGCACTATCAGAGGGGCGGTACTGAGGGAGCTCCGCACTGTCGGAGGGGCAGTACTGAGGGAGTGCCGCACTGTCAGAGGGGCAGTACTGAGGGAGCGCCGCACTGTCGGAGGGGCAGTACTGAGGGAGCCCCGCACTGTCAGAGGGGCAGTACTGAGGGAGTGCCGCACTGTCGGAGGGGCAGTACTGAGGGAGTGCCGCACTGTCGGAGGGGCAGTACTGAGGGAGTGCCGCACTGTCGGAGGGGCAGTACTGAGGGAGTGCCGCACTGTGGGATAATGTGGAGGTGGTGGTGTTCCCAGGCACCCGCTGCCCCTGGTATTCCAGGTGGTGGAGGGCGTGGGTTTGGGTAGTTGCTGCCGAATAATATTGACAGGAGAAACACCAAGCCGTGTCTCGAGGGACCGGCCGAACCTGGTGTCCAATGATGGCCACCGCGACCAACAGCGCACCTCGATGATTGGCACACGGACGACCCACCGAGCTGGACAACCTCGTGGATGGGGGTCTCCGATTGGCTGCTTTGGCGGGAGTCAATGCACTGTCATTGCCCAATGAAAGTAACGCTGTATTTCTGACCTACCGTTGTTTTTATTGGGCAATGATGATTTTGAGCCAGCAGAGGGCGAGAGTGGAAAGTATAACAATAATAAGGTGCATTTATATAGCACCTTCAACATTGCCAAACGTCCCAAGATCGCTTCACAGGAGCGTGAATCAGGCGATAATCTGACCCCGAGCCGCATAAGGAGAGATTAGGGCAGGTGACCAAAAGCTGGGTCACAGAGGTCGGTTTTAAGGAGCTTCTTAAAGGAGGAGAGAGAGGCGGAGAGGTTTAGGGAGGTAGTTCCAGAGCTTGGGGCCCAGGCAACAGAAGGCATGGCCACCGATGGTGGAGCGATTATAATCAGGGATGGTCAGGAGGGGCAGAATTAGAGGAGCGCAGAGATCTCGGGGGGGTTGTGGGGCTGGAGGGGGTTACAGAGATAGGGCCACACAGGGGTTTGAAAACAAGTGTGGGAATTTTACAATGGAGGGGTTTGTGGACTGGGATTGTGGATTGGGCAGAGGGGGAGAGTTAGAATCTAACTTGAACCGATGGGATGAACTATTCTCCCTCTGACATGGAAAGGCTCAAATAAACTGCTCACGTAGACAGACGCACAGCGCAGACCTATCTGGTTTGATGTAAACCGCCATTCAATTACCTAGCTTAGTCAGAAAGGCCATAATGATGAACAACATGGGTAATGAGAAGGTTACTGGCTGGAGTAGGAGTTGGACTTCTGAGCCTGGGGTAAGACATCGGAGGTGGCGGGGGGGAGAAATTTACATTGTTTCCACCTCCCGCAAGTGGAGTTGTCGTAGAAGATCAGCCATGATCCCATTCAATGGTAACAGGCTCGAGGGGCTGAATGGGCCTCCTCCTGTTCCTGTGTAACAGGCTCGAGGGGCTGAATGGCCTCCTCCTGTTCCTGTATAACAGGCTCGAGGGGCTGAATGGGCCTCCTCCTGTTCCTGTGTAACACGCTCGAGGGGCTGAATGGGCCTCCTCCTGTTCCTGTGTAACACGCTCGAGGGGCTGAATGGGCCTCCTCCTGTTCCTGTGTAACAGGCTCGAGGGGCTGAATGGCCTCCTCCTGTTCCTGTGTAACAGGCTCGAGGGGCTGAATGGGCCTCCTCCTGTTCCTGTGTAACACGCTCGAGGGGTTGAATGGGCCTCCTCCTGTTCCTGTGTAACAGGCTCGACTGGTTGAATGGGCCTCCTCCTGTTCCTGTGTAACAGGCTCGAGGGGTTGAATGGGCCTCCTCCTGTTCCTGTGTAACACGCTCGAGGGGCTGAATGGGCCTCCTCCTGTTCCTGTGATCTTTGGCTGGCAGATTGTTGAGCCATTATTGTGGGTTGTATTCAAATCCAAATGACTTGTGTGAAAGATTATATGTGAACAATTACAGCCCAGAAAGAGGCCACTGGGCCCCACCACTCTGTGTCGGGGTTTATGCTTCACACCAGCCCCCTCCCACCCCTCTCCATCTCACCCTATCCCTCTGTTCCTTTCTCCCCCATATACTTGTCCAGCCTCCCCTTAAATACATCGATACTATTCGCCTCAACCCCTCCCTGTGGCAGCGAGTTCCACATTCTCACCGCTCTCTGGGTAAAGAGGTTTCTGGGTGCAATGCAATGTGGGAAAACAGCAGTCATTTTCTGGACCCCAAACAGCCAGCAATGTGATAATCCGCGGATACTGCAGATTTTTTATTGGTGCTGATTGAGGGTTAAATACTGGCTCCAGACATCAGGGAGAACTCCCCTGCTCTTCTTCAAATGTCCACCTGAGGGGACAGAAGTGGCCTCGGTTTAACGTCTCATCCCAAAGACGGCACCTCAGACAGTGCGGGGCTCTCTCAGTACTGCCCCTCCAACAGTGCGACGCTCCCTCAGTACTGCCCCTCCGACAGTGCGACGCTCCCTCAGTACTGCCCCTCCGACAGTGCGACGCTCCCTCAGTACTGCCCCTCCAACAGTGCGACGCTCCCTCAGTACTGCCCCTCCGACAGTGCGGCACTCCCTCAGTACTGCCCCTCCGACAGTGCGGGGCTCCCTCAGTACTGCCCCTCCGACAGTGCGGCACTCCCTCAGTACCGCCCCTCCGACAGTGCGGGGCTCCCTCAGTACTGCCCCTCCGACAGTGCGGCACTCCCTCAGTACTGCCCCTCCGACAGTGCGACGCTCCCTCAGTACCGCCCCTCCGACAGTGCGGGGCTCCCTCAGTACTGCCCCTCCGACAGTGCGGCACTCCCTCAGTACCGCCCCTCCGACAGTGCGGGGCTCCCTCAGTACTGCCCCTCCGACAGTGCGGCACTCCCTCAGTACTGCCCCTCCGACAGTGCGGCACTCCCTCAGTACTGCCTCTCCGACAGTGCGGCACTCCCTCAGTACTGCCCCTCCGACAGTGCGGCGCTCCCTCAGTACTGCCCCTCCGACAGTCCTGCGCTCCCTCAGTACCGCCCCTCCGACAGTGCGGCGCTCCCTCAGTACTGCCCCTCCGACAGTCCTGCGCTCACTGGAACTGGAGCATGGGTCTCAGTATTGTCCCTGTAGTTTTATGTCTCCGCCCCTGCCTCAGCTTATCCGCTGCTTAATCCCGCATTCGTGCCTTTGTTACCTCCAGACTTGATACTCCAACGCACTCCTGGCCGGCCTCCCACATTCTACTGTTTGCATTCATCCAAAACTCTCCTGTCTGTATCCTAATCTCACGAAGTCCTACTCCTGATCTCACCGACCTACGTTGGCTCCCGGTCCGGCAACGCTTCAAATTTAAAATTCTCATCCTTGTTTACAAATCCCTCCATGGCCCTCGCCCCTCCCTATCTCTGTAATCTCCTGCAGCCCCACAACCCCCCGAGATCTCTGCGCTCCTCTAATTCTGCCCTCCTGACCATCCCTGATTATAATCGCTCCACCATCGGTGGCCGTGCCTTCTGTTGCCTGGGCCCCAAGCTCTGGAACTCCCTCCCTAAACCTCTCCACCTCTCTCTCCTCCTTCAAGACGCTCCTTAAAACCAACCTCTTTGACTGGTCACCCGCGCTAATCTCTCCTTATGTGGCTCGGTGTCACAGATCGACTAGCAATGCTCCTGGGAACACCAAGGGACATTTTACAAGGGTAATGGCGCTCTATAAATATATAACCTGTTATTGTTGTTGTATAGTCCAGGGAGGTTCCACGCTGACAGTAATTACCCCTGGGCATCGGGTTAGACTGGGCCCATCACTTGAATACCTTGACTCTGGCACTGAGGGGTGTGTTCAAGTAGGATTCACAGCATTATTTCAAGGTGCGTCATGTGACAGAGGGTGACACAGCTCGCGGGAGTGCAAGTACACGGGCCGGGTGACAATCGCCCACCTCTCGTCCTCGCCCACATCGCCCATTGCCCACATCGTCCACATGGCGCCCATCGTCCATATCGGCCATTGCTCACATCGCCCACATGGCCCATCGCCCACATGGCCCATCGCCCATCGCCCACATGGCCCATCGCCCATCGCCCACATGGCCCATCACCCATCGCCCATCGCCCATCGCCCACATGGCCCATCGCCCATCGCCCATCGCCCATCGCCCACATGGCCCATCACCCATCGCCCACATGGCCCATCACCCACATGGCCCATCACCCATCGCCCATCGTCCATCGCCCATCGCCCACATGGCCCATCGCCCACATGGCCCATCACCCATCGCCCATCGCCCATCGCCCACATGGCCCATCACCCATCGCCCATCGTCCATCGCCCACATGGCCCATCACCCATCGCCCATCGTCCATCGCCCACATGGCCCATCGCCCATCGCCCACATCCCACCCTCGTGCTCAGCCGGAGCGTACGGCTCCTTATTGCTGATTGGCCAAGCTGTCGCTCTCAGTACCTTTCAGAATTCTAATGGCCATTGGTGGGCTCCTGCTGTGTGTACATTGGCTGCCGGGTTATCGCCAGCAACGGTGTCCGAACTGTAGGAGGGAACGTGCTTTGGGACGTCCTGAGTGGTGATAGGTGCTGTTTCTCTTCTCTCTCTCTCTCTTTCTCTTTCTCTCTCTTACTATCCCTTTATCTTTCTTTCAATTGTTTCTCTCTTTCTCTTTCTTTCTCTCTCTTTCTATCCCTCTTTATTTCTATCTCATTCTCTCTCTCTTATTTTTTTTCTTTCCCTCTTTCTCACTTTCATTCTTTCACGTTCTCTTTATTTCTTTCTTTTCTGTTCGGTCTTTCTCTCTTTCTTTCTCTCTCCTTTCTTGCTATCTTACTTGCTTTCTTCAAACCTCTGAGAGATCTCCTCCCGACACTTGGGTTTCCAGTTCCCGCTGACCGCGACGGTAACCTCTCAGCCTTGGTCCTATTCCAGTGACCCTTTGCTCTGCCCGCTCCACGGGCTGTAACATCCTTCCTGCCGGAGGGTTTGGCCTGAGCAGTGTACAATACTCCCACTGTTGTGGAAGAACAGAGCTTTGAGCAAATCCAACGCTGTGCCCCTGAAGCGAGTGAGGCACTGAGCCTGAAAACGCGATTGTGCACAGGGACAATTAACAATTGTTAATGGCGAGAAAGCAGCGCTCCACAAAACAGAGCTGTGGTTGACATCTTATCCCGCACTTTACATATTCATTGCACATCCGTAACAAACACTTCACCCTGCTTGGCACAGGGTCACACCAAGTTTGCATCACAGTCAGTCCCGTCAGCTTTAGGAGAACTGCTCCCTAAATCTGAAAGAAAACACGGGATTTATATAGCGCCTTTCACGACCACCGGACGCCTCAAAGCGCTTTACAGCCAATGAAGTACTTTTGGAGTGTGGTCACTGCTGTTATGTGGGAAACGCCATTTTGCGCACAGCAAGCTCCCACACACAGCGATGTGCTAATGACCCAGATAATCTGTTTTTGTGTTATGTTGGTTGAGCGATCAATATTGGCAGCGACTCCCCTGCTCTTCTTCGAAATAGTGCATACGTCTCATCCGACAGTGCAACGCTCCCTCAGTACTGCCCCTCCGACAGTGCGGCACTCCCTCAGTACTGCTCCTCCGACAGTGCGGTGCTCCCTCAGTGCTGCCCCTCCGACAGTGCAGCGCTCCCTCAGTACTGCCCCTCCGACAGTGCAACGCTCCCTCAGTACTGCCCCTCCGACAGTGTGGTGCTCCCTCAGTACTGCCCCTCCGACAGTGCGGCGCTCCCTCAGTACTGCCCCTCCGACAGTGCGGCCCTCCCTCAGTACTGCCCCTCCGACAGTGCGGCGCTCCCTCAGCACTGCCCCTCCGACAGTGCGGCACTCCCTCAGTACTGCCCCTCCGACAGTGCGGTGCTCCCTCAGTACTGCCCCTCCGACAGTGCGGCGCTCCCTCAGCACTGCCCCTCCGACAGTGCGGCGCTCCCTCAGTACTGCCCCTCCGACAGTGCAGCGCTCCCTCAGCACTGCCCCTCCGACAGTGCGGCGCTCCCTCAGCACTGCCCCTCCGACAGTGCGGCGCTCCCTCAGTACTGCCCCTCCGACAGTGCGGGGCTCCCTCAGTACTGCCCCTCCAACAGTGCGGCGGTCCCTCAGTACTGCCCCTCCGACAGTGCGGCACTCCCTCAGTACTGCACTGGGAGTGTCAGCCTGGATTTTTGTGCTCAGGACCCTGGAGTGGGACTTGAACCCACAACCTTCTGACTCAGAGACAAGAGAGCTGCCCACTGCCCCACGGCTGACGATCTGTGTCTGTTTGCAAAGATGCAATATTGTTAAGGTGGAGGGCTCTCACTGATTTAGAAAGCTTTTATTGTGGGAAAAATAAAGATAGCCCCTTGCTTCGCGAGGGAAATGGACAATTGTCGGATCAAAAGGGCAGGGAGATCCTCGGGGTGGGTTCCTGACTTTGTGCCACAGGGTCTCGACATTTCTCCCATGGAATTCAATGCAAGTATATTTCGGGGAGAGATTTATAGCGGGTGGCTGAATCGCTATCACCTGTTTTAAACCCTCGCACATGGCCCCAATCTACCCCACCCCTGTCCGTAATTGTAGGTCAAGCACTTCTGAATACAAAAAAATGGGAATCTTGTGCAACAGGAACTCACAAACCATTTCCGTAAAAATCAGCAGCCTGCAGGTTAAAACATGTAATCAAGTTTATTTACAATTAAATGATTATCCAGAGCTACGGCGCGAGGTAAATACAATGTGACACAAGTAGAAGGTATTGTTTTAAATTAAGGAAGAATTCGCATTTCTACGGCACTTTACCCGATCTCAGGACTTCCCAAAGTGCTTGACAGCTGATTGGGTCCTTTTGGAAGTATTGTTACTTTTGCAATGCTCACATAAAGAGCGAGTCGGTCGTTCAGCAGCTTCGATAGTTGCCTGAAATATGAGTTTCTTGACACACCTGGAGCAAACCAAACTCTGCTGGAGAGCATCAGTGTGATCAGCCTCCCCTCCAACAGCGCGGCGCTCCCTCAGTACCGCCCCACCGACAGTGCAGCACTCCCTCAGTACTGCCCCTCCGACAGTGCGGCGCTCCCTCAGCACTGCCCCTCCGACAGTGCGGCGTTCCCTCAGTACCGCCCCTCCGACAGTGCGGCGTTCCCTCAGTACTGCCCCTCCGACAGTGCGGCGCTCCCTCAGCACTGCCCCTCCGACAGTGCGGCGTTCCCTCAGTACCGCCCCTCCGACAGTGCGGCGCTCCCTCAGTACTGCCTCTCTGACAGTGCGGCGCTCCCTCAGTACCGCCCCTCCGACAGTGCAGCGTTCCCTCAGTACTGCCCCTCCGACAGTGCGGCGCTCCCTCAGTACTGCCCCTCCAACAGTGCGGTGCTCCCTCAGTACTGCCCCGCCGACAGTGCGGTGCTCCCTCAGTACTGCCCCTCCAACAGTGCGGTGCTCCCTCAGTACTGCCCCGCCGACAGTGCGGTGCTCCCTCAGAACTGCCCCTCCGACAGTGCACTCCCTCAGTACTGCCCCTCCGACAGTGCAGTGATCCCTCAGTACTGCCCCTCCAACAGTGCGACGCTCCCTCAGCACTGCCCCTCCGACAGTGCGGCGCTCTCTCAGTACTGCACTGGGAGTGTCAGCCTAGATTTATGTGCTCAAGTTCCTGGAGTGGGACTTGAACCCACAACCTTCTGTCTCACAGGCAAAGATGCTACCCACTGAGCCACAGGGAAACAGGTCCGTCCTATCCACTCTATCCAGGCCCCCCATAATTTTATACACCTCAATAAGGTCTCCCCTCAGCCTCCTTTGTTCCAAAGTAAACAACCCCAGCCTATCCAATCTTTCCTCACAGCTAAAATTCTCCAGTCCCGGCAACATCCTGGTAAATCTCCTCTGTACCCTCTCCAGGGCAATCACATCCTTCCTGTAATGTGGTGACCAGAACTGCACACAGTCGCACCAACATTAACGTCCTCGACCAGGCCAACATCCCCAGCATCGAAGCACTGACCACACTCGACCAGCTCCGCTGGGCAGGGCCACATTGTCTACATGCCCCAGACATGAGACTCCCAAAGCAAGCGCTCTACTCGGAACTCCTTCACGGCAAACGAGCCAAAGGTGGGCAGAGGAAACGTTACAAGGGACCACCCTCAAAGCCTCCCTGATAAAGTGCAACATCCCCACCGACACCTGGGAGTCCCTGGCCAAACACCAGTCCTCCCTAAGTGGAGGAAGTGCATCCGGGAGGGCGCTGAGCACCTCGAGTCTCGTCGCCGAGAGCATGCAGAAACCAAGCGCAGGCAGCGGAAGGAGCGTGCGGCTAACCAGTCCCACCCTCCCCTTCCCTCAACCACTGTCTGTCCCACCTGTGACAGGGACTGTGGCTCTCGTATTGGACTGTTCAGTCACCTAAGGACTCACTGTTAGAGTGGAAGCAAGTCTTCCTCGATCCCGAGGTACTGCCTGTGATGACGATGTACAGTTCTAGCGTAACCTCCCTGCTCCTGTATCCTAGGCCGGGGGATATGGGGTTGTGGACGGTGAGGCTCAGTCTGAGCCGGTGGCCAGGGAGGGGTGGGTGGTGGTGGAATTGGGGGTTTGTGGGGGGTTGGGGGGTTTCTGAAATGGTGGCTCAGCCAGGGCTGGAGAAATGTGAGAGCACAGAGGCAGTGGAGGGGGCTGTGAGCTGGTGGAACGGTAGCACTGGGTGTGATTCGTGGGCAAGCTGGTACAGGCCAGGAGTTAGTCACCGATAAACCCAATGGGGGAATTCAGGAGAAACTTCGGTAGCCAGAGGGAGCTGAGAATTGCACATTTTGGTTAGAAGTGGGGCAGAGAGGATATGTGAATGGTTTTATATGGATCATGTAAATGGGGGGATAGTGGGGGGGGGGCACCAATAAATGGGGGGGGGGAGGTGTTAGGGGGGGGGGGCTCCAGTAAATGGGGCAACTTGCAGTGATGTTTGTGATTGAAGGAAGGTCAGAATGTTTTCATGGGTTAAATATAGAATCTAGGCACCGTCCCGTGATGGCTACGTTGGTCGATGCTGGACCACGCGGACTCGGAAGGTCAGAGGTGCCGTAGCTGGTCTATGTTGAGTTCGCTGATCGCGGGTCGGGATAGCAGTAATTGATGGAGGAGGCCAGCAGCAAGGGCGGGACACGAGGCCAAGCAACAAGCTCGAGACACGAGGCCAGTATGCGTGCAGTGACCCACCAATGAAGCTCGAGCGGCTGGGGGGAGAGCGCGGGAAATCGCAGCAAAGCCTGCGCACGGAGAGCAGCGAGCGGGAGCTGGAGTCGGGGGGAGGGGGGAATGGGGCTCGGGGTACAGGGTCCGTATTCTATGGACAAATACACAGGCTGAAAAACAGGGGAGAGAGGACCTGAGGGAGGGGGTCAGTAGAAACGTGGTGTGTGTGTGTGTGTGTGTGTGTGTGTGTGTATGTGTGTGTGTGTGTATGTGTGAGTGTGTGTGTGTGAGTGTGTGTGTGTGTGTATGTGTGTGTGTGTGTGTGTGTGAGTGTGTGTGTGTGTGTGTGTGTGTGTGTGTGAGTGTGTGTGAGTGTGTGTGTGTGTGTGTGTGTGTGAGTGTGTGAGTGTGTGTGTGTGTGTGTGTGAGTGTGTGTGTGTGTGTGTGTGTGTGTGAGTGTGTGTGTGTGAGTGTGTGTGAGTGTGTGTGTGTGAGTGTGTGTGTGTGTGTGTATGTGTGAGTGTGTGTGTGTGTGTGTGTGTGTGTGTGTGTGAGTGTGTGTGTGAGTGTATGTGTATGTGTGAGTGTGTGTGTGTGTATGTGTATGTGTGTATGTGTGTGTGTGTATGTGTGTGTGTGTGTGTGTGTGTGTATGTGTGTATGTGTGTGAGTGTGTGTGTGAGTGTATGTGTATGTGTGAGTGTGTGTGTATGTGTATGTGTGTATGTGTGTGTGTGAGTGTGTGTGTGTGTGTGTGTGTGTGTATGTGTGTGTGTGTGTGTGTGTGTATGTGTGTGTGTGTGTGTGTGTGTATGTGTGTGTGTATGTGTGTGTGTGTGTGTGTGTGTGCGCGCACTTGGCCCATGCACTGGAGCCCAGTCTCCAGTTGTCTCAGATCCCCTTGCCCCTGGACCGAGACCTCGCTCTGTCAAGCCCGTGTGGTGGCTGGTGTGCAACGGCCACCCCACGTTAAAACAATCCACACACAGACATCTTCCACCCTCTGGAATGAA
This sequence comes from Pristiophorus japonicus, assembly GCF_044704955.1. Taxonomy (NCBI): domain Eukaryota; kingdom Metazoa; phylum Chordata; class Chondrichthyes; family Pristiophoridae; genus Pristiophorus; species Pristiophorus japonicus. Next base: position 96,992,797 of record NC_091996.1, read on the forward strand.
GTTCGGGACTCGAGAAGCCACCTTCGAACTCAGTTTTGTGTGGAAGCAACTCTTTCGTGACTCCAGGGAGAGAGAGAGAGAGAAAGAGAGAGAGGGGTGAGAATGTGGAACTCGCTGCCACAGGGAGGGGTTGAGGCGAATAGTATCGATGCATTTAAGGGGGAGCTGGATAAACACACGAGGGAGCAAGGAGAAGGAGATGGTGACGGGGTGAGATGGAGAGGGGTGGGAGGGGGCTGGTGTGGAGCATAAACCCCGGCCGTACATTCTGTGCCGTACATTCGACGTGATTTGATGCATGTAGGTTTGGGGCATTTTGAATTGTTGGCTAGTCGGCATAATAAGTCTATCAGTTGCCTCGTGACTTCCCCTCGTGCAATGCTGATTGCCGTGTTTCCTGAGGCACATTTGTAACCCGGTCCGGCCCATTCCTCTTACCCGGCCAATCAATTGTTCCCTTACACAGAACCATTACATTTGTCAAGCGACCTCTACCACCTAGAAGGACAAGGGCAGCAGGCCCATGGGAACACCACCACCTCCACGTTCCCCTCCCAGTCACACACCATCCCGACTGGGAAATATATCGGCCGTTCCTTCATCGTCGCTGGGTCACAATCCTGGAACTCCCTCCCTAACAGCACTGTGGGAGCACCTTCACCACACGGACTGCAGCGGTTCAAGAAGGGGGCTCACCACCACCTTCTCGAGGGGCAGTTAGGGGGATGGGGCAATAAATGCCGGCCTTGGCCAGCGACGCCCACATCCCATTAACTAATAAAATAAAAAGTCTACCCTTGGGTAACCCACACCTTTCTAAATGCTCGCTAATTTGATCTCGAATTTCCCGCCCGCCACCCACAGACTAAAGCAACGTACTCCTCCCGATCCTCCATCTTCTCCCTTTGGCATGTTGAGAATGTTTCCAATCATTGGGGGCAACTGGAACGAGGGGGCATGGTTTCAGAATAAGGGGCCGCCCATTTAAAACTGAGATGAGGAGGAATTTCTTCTCTCAGAGGGTGGTGAATTTGTGGAATTCTCTGCCCCAGAGAGCTGTGGAGGCTGGGTCATTGAATATATTTAAGGTGGAGATAGACAGATTTTTGAGCGATAAGGGAGTGAAGGGTTATGGGGAGCGGGCGGGGAAGTGGAGCTGAGTCCAGGATCAGATCAGCCATGATCTTATTGAATGGCGGAGCAGGCTCGAGGGGCCGAATGGCCGACTCCTGCTCCTACGTTGCTTGTTCCCCACGGGCCCCAGCCGCCATTTCCCAGCCCGTTTCTCCCTAGCGCTGGGACGGCGTCCTGGGCGGTGAACCGGCGCCGGGCGAGAGCGACTGCTTGCGCTGCAGGAGCTGCAGATAGAATTTCTCCGGCATCACCATCCGCCGGCACAGCTCCCACTCTGGCCCGCTCAGGCCCTCCCTCAGGGCGTAGCCCAGAATGTTGGCCTTGCCGGCCCGTTTGGGCTTGAGGCCGGGCTCGGCGATCAGGCGGGCGTCAACGGGCTGGCCGGCGGCTCCTCCGCGGAGGCAGGTGGCGGCCAGTCCCCGGCACAGCTCCCGCAGCCGGGCCACATCGCGCTCCATCCGCGTGGCCCCGTAGGCCGCCACCAGCCGCCAGAAGGTGGCGTTGAAGTGGCGGTAGAGCTCCCAGTCCAGCCCGTTCCAGGCCCGGATTTTGGCGGCCGCGCCAGGCCCCAGCGGCACCACCGAAGCGCCGTGCCGCAGGTTGAGCCGGAAGTAGGCCACATCCTCCAGCCGCCAGCACAGGGCCTCGTGCAGCAGCACCAGCGACTGGTCAAAGTACTCGGCCACCAGCACCAGGTCGAAGGCCGCGTCCAGGCCCCTCAGGGCGGCCTCCACATCGCCGGCCCCCGCCTCGTGGTCGCCGCCAAAGTCGAACCACATCAGGTTGCGGGCGTAGTGGTTGTTGGGCCCACTCCGGTAAAACCGGGCCGTGTCCGACACAAACTCCTCCAGGCTCCTGGCAAGACTGAAGGCCGGGGACATTGCGTGGAAGTAGGCAAAGGCTGACTCGGCGAGCTGGATGGGGTTTCTGATGATGGAGAAGTAAAACGATCCGTTCGGCATCACTCTCTTTACCTACAGTGGGGGGAGGGGTGGGAGGGGGGAGGGGGGTAGGGGGGAGGGGGAGGGGGGGAGGGGTGGGAGGGGGGGAGGGGAGGGTTAGAAAAACACCGTCACGTTCACGTGCTACAACAACAACTTTTCAATACTTCAGTGACTATAAGCCCAGTCTGTGCACCCTGTCCTGGTAACTTAACTCCTTTTTGCCCTGGTATTATTCTAGTGAAGCTGTTACATAGAAACATAGAAAATAGTTGCAGGAGTCGGCCATTCGGACCTTCGAGCCTGCACCAACATTCGATAAGATCATGGCTGATCATTCCCTCAGTACCCCTTTCCTGCTTTCTCCCCATACCCCTTGATCCCTTTAGCCGTAAGGGCCATATCTAACTCCCTCTTGAATATATCTAACGAACTGGCCTCAACAACTTTCTGTGGTAGAGAATTCCACAGGTTCACCACTCTCTGGGTGAAGAAGTTTCTCCTCATCTCGGTCCTAAATGGCTTCCCCCTTATCCTTAGACTGTGACCCCTGGTTCTGGACTTCTGGACTTCCCCAACATCGGGAACATTCTTCCTGCATCTAACCTGTCCCGTCCCGGCAGAATTTTATATGTCCTTTATTGCAAGGGGGTTGGAGTATAAGAGTAAAGAACTGTACAGGGCCTTGGTGAGACCACACCTGGAGTATTGTGCACAGTTTGGGTCTCCTTACCTAAGGAAGGATATACTTGCCACAGAGGGAGTGCAACGAAGGTTCACCAGACTGATTCCTGGGATGGGGGGGATTGTCCTATGAGGAGAGATTGAGTAGAATGGGCCGATATTCTCTAGAGTTTTGAAGGATGGGGGGTGATCTCAATGAAACATACAACATTCTGAGTGGGATTGATGGGGTAGATGCAGGGAGGGTGTTTCCCCCGAGCTGGGGAGTCTAGAACCAGGGGTCACAGTCTCAGGATAAGGGGTCAGCCATTTAGGACTGAGATGAGGAGGAATTTCTTCACTCAGAAGGTGGTGAATCTTTGGAATTCTCTACCCCAGGGGGCTGTGGAGACTCAGTCATTGAGTATATTCAAGGCTGAGATCGATAGATTTTTGGATATTAAGGGAATCGAGGGATCGGGCGGGGAAGTGGAGTTGAGATCGAAGATCAGCCGTGATCTCATTGAATGGCGGAGCAGGCTCGAGGGGCCTAATGGCCAACTCCTGCTCCTAATCTTTATGAATCTGCGTTGCTCCCTCTCCAGGGCTGATATATCCTTCCTGATTAGGTAAGGGTGGCAGATTCCCTTCCCTAAAGGGCATTAGTGAACCGGACGCGTTTTTACGACAACCCGGTAGTTACATGGTCAATATGACACGCTTTTAAAAAAAATTCCAGATTGATTCAATGAACTGAATTTAATTTCCCCAAATGCGATTTGAACTCTGGTCACTGGATTATTAGTCTAGGCTTTGAGATTGTTCGAGCCAGTAACAGTGCCACTGTGAGACCATTCCCTAAGGTCATGCAAGGTGCTGTAGTCTTTCTCACATCTACTGAGCACAAACCCAATTGGCAGAAAAAGTCCCACAGCTCATTTACTTCTGTGCCATAAAGAATTCTAAGTGGCTGAAGTGCAACGGCCACCACACGTTAAACAGATCCACGCACAGGCGCCTTCCACGTTTAGTTCATGTATCATCTGACCTAAGTTGTACACTGTGCGAACAATGACCACTAGGTGGCGAACTTGTGGGAGACACTCCTAACCTGGACCTTCAGGTATAAAAGGGGAAGCTCCACCCACTTTCTTCTGGTTGAATACATGACACAAGTCATCCTCGATTCGAGGGACTGCCTCTAACGATATTCTTCCTGAGGTGCGGGAGCCCTGAACTGAGCCACACAGTGTACCGAACCACACGCTATTAATGACGGCCTGACCATACGTCGAAGATTCGGATGGCGTTACCTCGGGCAGGTGGAACCTCATGTGGTTGCACATAATGTGGTACTCGTGGTGGCGGTGTTGAACAAAGGCCCTGACAAACTCGGCCTTGAAGCGCTTGGGGTAGCCCAGGTGGTCGTAGAGGGGCAGAGCGAAGGTCAGGTTCCGGGCATCGCCGTACCGGTACAGGATATTCAGCATGGTGCTGCTCGCCGTCTTGTGAGTCTTCAGGAACATCACGTTCTCCCGGGGGGTGCAGGTCGGGCCCCGAGAACTGGCGGCAAACGGGCAAACATCAGTTCACCAGAAGGAATGTAACAGGCAGCACCGGCACAAATTCGGCACGGCCCGGTGAGAGGCGGTGACACCCCCCCCCCTCCCCCTCCCCCGGGCGCCAATTTTAGCACTAACCGGGATATTCACCATTAACAAGAACGACTTGTGTTTATATAGCGGTTTTAATGTCCCAAGGTGCTTCACAGGAGTGTTATGCGATAGCAATTTGACACCAAGCCGCGTAAGTAGCAATTAGCACGGGTGACCAAAGAGGTGGGTTTTAAGGAGCGTCTTGAAGGAGGCGAGAGAGGCGGAGAGGTTTAGGGAGGGAGTTCCAGAGCTTGGGGCCCAGGCAACAGAAGGCACGGCCACCGATGGTGGAGCGATTATAATCAGGGATGGTCAGGAGGGCAGAATTAGAGGAGCGCAGGGATCTCGGGGGGGTTGTGGGGCTGGAGGAGATTACAGAGATAGGGAGGGGCGAGGGCCATGGAGGGATTTGTAAACAAGGATGAGAATTTTGAAATCGAGGCGTTGTTTAACCGGGAGCCAATGTAGGTCAGCGAGCACAGTGGGTGATGGGTGAGTGGGACTCGGTGTGAGTTAGGACACAGGGCAGCGAGAACACGGGGTGATGGGCTAGCGGGACTCGGTGCGAGTTAGGACACGGGGCAGCGAGCACAGGGGGTGATGGGTGAGTGGGACTGGGAGCGAGTTAGGACACGGGGCAGTGAGCACAGGGGGTGATGGGTGAGCCGGACTCGGTGCGAGTTAGGACACGGGGCAGCGAGCACAGGGGGTGATGGGTGAGTGGGACTGGGTGCGAGTTAGGACACGGGGCAGTGAGCACAGGGGGTGATGGGTGAGTGGGACTGGGTGCGAGTTAGGACACGGGGCAACGAGCACAGGGGGTGATGGGTGAGTGGGACTGGGTGTGAGTTAGGACACGGGGCAGCGAGCACAGGGGGTGATGGGTGAGTGGGACTGGGTGCGAGTTAGGACACGGGGCAACGAGCACAGGGGGTGATGGGTGAGTGGGACTGGGTGTGAGTTAGGACACGGGCCAGCGAGCACAGGGGGTGATGGGTGAGTGGGACTGGGTGCGAGTTAGGACACGGGGCAGTGAGCACAGGGGGTGATGGGTGAGCCGGACTCGGTGCGAGTTAGGACACGGGGCAGTCATGTTTTGGATCACCTCTAGTTTAGGTGAGGTAGAATGTGGGAGGCCGGCCAGGAGTGTGTTGGAATAGTCACGTCTATATAAGAACATAAGAAATAGGAGCAGGAGTCAGCCATTTGGCCCCTCGAGCCTGCTCCGCCATTCAATAAGATCATGGCTGATCTGATCCTGGCGTCAGCTCCACTTCCCCAAATTCCTTGACTCCCTTATCGTTCAAACATCTGTCTATCTCCGCCTTAAATATATTCAATGTCCCAGCCTCCTCAGCCCTCTGGGGCAGAGAATTCCACAGATTTAAACCCTCTAAGAAATCCCTCCTCATCTCCATTTTAAATGGGCGGCCCCTTATTCTGAAAGTATGCCCTCTCGTTCTCGATTCCCCCACGAGGGGAAAAATCCTCTCTGCATCCACTCGAGCCCCCTCCCGTCTTTCCTCATCTAACTCTATCAGCATGACCCTCTATTCCCTTCTCCCCCATACACTTGTCCAGCCTCCCCTTAAATGCATCGATACTATTCGCCTCAACCCCTCCCTGTGGCAGCGAGTTCCACATTCTCACCCCTCTCTGGGTGAAGAAGTTTCTCCTGAATTCCCCATCGGATTTCTGGGTGACTGTCTGATATCGATGGCCTCTAGTTATACTCGTCCCCACAAGAGGAAACATTCTCTCTGTATCCACTCAAAATCTTTCATCATTTTAAAGACTTCATTTTGGTAACAAAGGCGTGGGTGAGGGCTTCAGCAGCGGATGAGCTGAGGCAGGGGGCGGAGACGGGCGATGTTACGGAGGTGGAAACAGGCGGGTTTAGTTATGCGCTGGTGGGACGGTAGCGAGGGAGCGACTGAAGTGGTGCCGGTGAACCAGAGCCGAAGGAGGAGGTGAAGTCGACCGGCTCGAAACCTGCAGAGAAAGCAAGGCCGGTCAGTCAAACAGGTAAGTCACGCACTCAAAGTCGATTGCGGCCTTCTCCCCCGCAGCCATTCCTCCCCCGATACTTCGCGGCACCGACTGCTCTCCCCCGTCGGGAGTAGCCCCAAGGGGGCGCCGCACGCTCGATGATGTCACCACGCGGGTAGGGCTAGAGGTCTCAGCGCTACCTCTCAGCCCCGGCTACTCCCCCCCCGCCCCCCAAACACCCCCCCCCCGTCCTCCGACACCCCCACTGAAGTTCCCGGGAGGCGAGCGCGTCACCCGCCACCAAAGCCGACGGGTGCTTAGCGTCCCGCTTAGCGGCCCTCTCCGGTGCTACCAGCCAGCACAAACCGCCGAATTTCACCTCCCCGCTTATAATCAGCTGCCTTTGACGGCAGTAAAATGTCCCAAGGTGCTTCACGGGAGCGTAGCCAGACCGGGACCGAGCCACCAAAGGAGATAATTGGGACAAGTTGACCAACGGCTCGGTCAAAGGGGTCGGGAGGAGAAATTCGTTAGCGCCCCATTTGAGGCGTTAACTTTTGGAAATTCAGCACCCGGTGCTAATGATCCTCAACTTCTTCTAAATTGGGCTTTAGCGCCCCAGGAAGAAAGGGGGCGGGGCGCTAAATCAAACGCTAATTCCAGGGGCTCTACATTGCCGAATTTCAGGTGCAATGCTTTCAGCAATGATCCTTTTTTGGATTTAAGAGAATCGCGGGATATTGGGACAGTGCAGGAGAGTGGAGTTGAGGTCGAAGATCAGCCATGATCTCATTAAATGGCGGAGCAGGCTCGAGGGGCCGAATGGCCGTCTCCTGCTCCTAATTCTTGTGGTTCTTACACTCCATCCTTCCCACAGGCTCATTCCAGCTCTTAAAGGGGAGGTTGCACCAACGCGCAGTGGCTCATTTTCAAGCATTGCTGGATCTGAAGGGGACCTGGCGGGGAAGTGAATCCCCCTCCCCCGATGGCAATGGTTGATCCCAATCCCAATCCCAGGGAGGGAATTTGTCACGTCACAGACGTGGCCATCGGAGGCGGTACTGGAGCAAAGGAGGGAAGCGCAGCTCTGCGCGTATCGCAGGTGGGGCCGTTGTTCCCAATGTGCTAATGATTCTCAACCTCTTCTAAATTGGGCTTCAGTGCCCCAGGAAGAAAGGGGGCGGGGAGCTAAATCAAGCGGCAATTAGCTCAGTGGGGCGCAAACACCAGACTGCTGCTGAATTTCAGGTGCAATACATTCAGGGAATTAAGGGAATCAAGGGATATTGCCAATCACACCACGGGGCGCAGCAAGAGGGAAGGGAGCTTTGTTCCACTTTGACAGCGCTTTCGTTGGACCGAATGGAACAGAAAGCGGTTGACATTGCCGCTGTAACACATACCCGGTACTGGTGAAGTGGTACATTGTTCGACCCATGAAGCTGAAACTGGCCACCACAATGAAGAGCAGGACAATCTGCATGGTCCTCATGGAGACGGTACAGGCCATCGTCAGCGCCCTAGAGAAAAACCCAAAGGGACAGACCGAGCGTTAACATCTCCTGTCTCAGCCGCTGGAGCAACGCGGAGCTCAAAGCGACCTTTAACCTCACCGGTGCAGCAGGAGACTGGAAGGCGCCAGACAAGCGGGCGGCCTGCTGCGGCACTTCGGGGGAGGAGAAATTCGGGGCGTTGTGCGCGAAAGTGGGGGAGGCGGTGGGAGGCGGTGGGCGTGAACGGCTTCTCGGGAAATTCCGCGGGAGTTCAGCGGCGGCGGTAACTGTGATATATTCTCAGCAACATCACATGTAAATCAAGGACATTCCTTGGAGTAAAACTTTCCTCAGGATCAGCCTGGAATGAGTCTAAGTTCAACGCCAAATTCGCGAGCGAAGGTATCCTCTTCAAAACAGAAAAACAGTGGCTAAGTTTGATTTGCAAATATGGCAAAATAAGACCATGTCTTTTGTTATGTATAACCACGCAAGTTTTATGTGTGGTGATTATTTTGTTACAATTACTTCTTCATTAAGGAGGGAGAAGTGTAACATAGAGCTCCACATTGTTGACTACTGCTCCGCCTAGTGGACTACTGTGCTCATGCAACTTCTAATGTTTGGACAATAAAAGCATCAGATGACGAGGTCACCTGACAAGTTCCTGTGTTAAGAGCCATCTTGTGCGTCCGTGTGTTTGTAATGTCGGAAGGAAGATATCGCAGTGACCGTTAGCGTGACAACGTCATCATCGTGTGCAGCTAACTGTTGTCGGCCCAGAGTGAAGGACCACTGGCGCCCCCCCCCCCCCCGAGGAGGCGACGGGGCGATGCTAGTGACAGCTTTGGGGGGAGGTGGGGGGCACGCACCGGGCTGTAGGACCGCTCGCAGGGGTGAGGGGCGAAAATTCAAAGGGGTGGCAGCGATTTCATCGTTGAAATAAATATGGTCGACTTACCGACTTGCCTTCCTGCCGGATGGCGGGGGTCGTTGCCGCCACTTTGTTGCCACAGCACCCCAGACTCCCCTCCCCCCACCCCCCCCCCCATCCCTGGTGGTCCAGGTAGGGGCCTGTTTATCCCCCGCACAATCGACCGCTCGGCCCTCCCCTTTAATGAGCACCTCCGTCCCGCTCGCGCCTCACCGAATATACGGCGCTGGGACGGGGCTTCAGCGCCCGGCGCACGGACTCACGCCCTGCGGCTGCTAACGCCCCGCGCCATTTCCCCTGGACGTTTGAACGGCAGGGTTGTATCTGTGACGGTTTGGCACGGGTCCTTCGGCACGGGACAGAGCATCAAGCCGCAGCGAGGGACAGGCGGCCGGTTCCAGGCTTTCGGCCCTCAGGGAGCGCAGCCTGGCTGGAGGAGCTCTCTTCCCATCCAACATTGACTCAAGGCGCGGCCTCCTTGCTTGCCCACTGTAGCCGTGGCTCAGTGAGCGGCACCCTCGCTTCCGAGTCAGAAGGTCCCAGAGACTCGCACACAAAATCCGGGCCCACACTCCCAGTGCAGTACTGAGGGAGCGCCGCACTGTCGGAGGGGCAGTACTGAGGGAGTGCCGCACTGTCGGAGGGGCAGTACTGAGGGAGCGCCGCACTGTCGGAGGGGCGGTACTGAGGGAGCGCCGCACTGTCGGAGGGGCAGTACTGAGGGAGTGCCGCACTGTCGGAGGGGCAGTACTGAGGGAGCGCCGCACTGTCGGAGGGGGCGGTACTGAGGGAGCGCCGCACTGTCGGAGGGGCAGTACTGAGGGAGTGCCGCACTGTCGGAGATGCAGTACTGAGGGAGCACCGCACTGTCGGAGGGGCAGTACTGAGGGAGCGCCGCACTGTCGGAGGGGCAGTACTGAGGGAGTGCCGCATTGTCGGAGATGCAGTACTGAGGGAGCACCGCACTGTCAGAGGGGCAGTACTGAGGGAGTGGCGCACTGTCGGAGGGGCGGTACTGAGGGAGCGCAGTACTGTCGGAGGGGCAGTACTGAGGGAGCCCGCACTGTCGGAGGGGCGGTACTGAGGGAGCGCCGCACTGTCGGAGGGGCAGTACTGAGGGAGCGCCTCACTGTCGGAGGGGCGGTACTGAGGGAGCGCCGCACTGTTGGAGGGACAGTACTGAGGGAGTGCCGCACTGTCGGAGGGGCAGTACTGAGGGAGCGCCACACTGTCGGAGGGGCGGTACTGAGGGAGCCCCGCACTGTCGGAGGGGCAGTACTGAGGGAGCGCCGCACTGTCGGAGGGGCAGTACTGAGGGAGCACCGCACTGTCGGAGGGGCGGTACTGAGGGAGCCCCGCACTGTCGGAGGGGCGGTACTGAGGGAGCGCCGCACTGTCGGAGGGGCGGTACTGAGGGAGCCCCGCACTGTCGGAGGGGCGGTACTGAGGGAGCGCCGCACTGTCGGAGGGGCGGTACTGAGGGAGCCCCGCACTGTCGGAGAGGCGGTACTGAGGGAGCCCCGCACTGTCGGAGGGGCGGTACTGAGGGAGCGCCGCACTGTCGGAGGGGCAGTACTGAGGGAGCCCTGCACTGTCGGAGGGGCAGTACTGAGGGAGCGCCGCACTGTTGGAGGGGCAGTACTGAGGGAGCCCCGCATTGTCGGAGGGGCAGTGCTGAAGGAGCGCCGCACTGTCGGAGGGGCAGTACTGAAGGAGTGCCGCACTGTCGGAGGGGCAGTACTGAGGGAGAGTTGCACTGTCAGAGGGGCAGTACTGAGGGAGCCGCACAGTCGGAGGGGCAGTGCTGAAGGAGCGCCGCACTGTCGGAGGGGCAGTACTGAAGGAGTGCCGCACTGTCGGAGGGGCAGTACTGAGGGAGAGTTGCACTGTCGGAGGTCCCGTCTGCCCTCTCAGGTGGATGTAAAAGATCCCATGGCACTATTTTGAAGAAGAGCAGGGGAGTTCTCCCCGGTGTCCTGGGGCCAATATTTATCCCTCAATCAACATCACTAAAACAGATGATTTGGGTCATTATCACGTTTCTGTTTGTGGGAGCTTGCTGTGCGCAAGTTGGCTGCCGCGTTTCCCTACATTACAACAGTGAGCACATTCCAAAAGTACTTCATTGGCTGTAAAGCGCTTTGGGATGTCCAGTGGTTGTGAAAGGAGCTATATAAATGAAAGTCTCTCTATCTAAAGGCCAATGGGAAAGATCCCACAGGGCTGTCAACGCAAAAGAATCGGGAAATTCTCAGGAAACCCTGGCTGCTCCTTACCGTGCAGCACCATGGCGGGTCGGGCACAAATGTTTCTGTAATGTATGCCCACAGGTTGGGAGAGCTGGTGCATTGTGATGTTCACAAGACTCAATAAAACCCCAGCCAGTTGGATTCGGGGGATCCACGATGGGGCAGGTGGTTGTGAGCCTGGTGGATGAACTGGTAATATGTCGTGTGATTGTTAAACCTTTTGTTAATGAACCAACTAGTTCTTAATAGCAATGTGTTGCTATGTGTCCTAACTCGCACCGAGTCCCACTCACCCATCACCCCCTGTGCTCGCTGCCCCGTGTCCTAACTCGCACCCTGTCCCACTCACCCATCACCCCCTGTGCTCGCTGCCCCGTGTCCTAACTCGCACCGAGTCCCACTCACCCATCACCCCCTGTGCTCGCTGCCCCGTGTCCTAACTCGCACCGAGTCCCACTCACCCATCACCCCCTGTGCTCACTGCCCCGTGTCCTAACTCGCACCCAGTCCCGCTCACCCATCACCCCCTGTGCTCGCTGCCCCGTGTCCTAACTCACACCCAGTCCCGCTCACCCATCACCCCCTGTGCTCGCTGCCCCGTGTCCTAACTCGCACCCAGTCCCGCTCACCCATCACCTCCTGTGCTCACTGCTCCGTGTCCTAACTCGCACCGAGTCCCACTCACCCATCACCCCCTGTGCTCGCTGCCCCGTGTCCTAACTCGCACCCAGTCCCGCTCACCCATCACCCCCTGTGCTCACTGCTCCGTGTCCTAACTCGCACCGAGTCCCACTCACCCATCACCCCCTGTACTCGCTGCCCCGTGTCCTAACTCGCACCGAGTCCCACTCACCCATCACCCCCTGTGCTCGCTACATTGGCTCCTGGTTAAGCAACGCCTCGATTTCAAAATTCTCATTCTTGTTTACAAATCCCTCCGTGGCCCTCGCCCCTCCCTATCTCTGTAATCTCCTCCAGCCCCACAACCCCCCGAGATCTCTGCGCTCCTCTAATTCTGCCCTCCTGACCATCCCTGATTATAATCGCTCCACCATCGGTGGCCGTGCCTTCTGTTGCCTGGGCCCCAAGCTCTGGAACTCCCTCCCAAAACCTCTCCGCCTCTCTCTCCTCCTTCAAGACGCTCCTTAAAACCCACCTCTGTGACCCAGCTTTTGGTCACCTGCCCCTAATTTCTACTTATGCGGAGACCAATTTTTGTCTCAGAACGCTCCTGGGACGTTAAAGGCGCTGTATAAATGCACGTTGTTGGTGGGGTAGCGAGTTCTTCTCAACCACTTTCACGCAGCGAGTTGTTGTGATCAGGAACGCGCTGCCTGAAAGGGCGGTGGGAGCAGATTCAATAGTAACTTTCAAACCGGGAATTGGATCAATACTGGACGGGGAAACATTCACCGGGCTGTGGGGAGAGAGCGGGAGGGAGTGGGACTGATGGGATCGCTCGCTCGATGGGCCCAATGGCCTCCTCCTGTGCAACTCTCTCCCTACTTGTTAAAGCTGCAGCCACAGACGGCGCAGAATATCACGGATCATTTCCATCTACTGACTGCCCTCTGCTGCTTTTCTCCGCAAGGCTCTTGGATTCGGAGCCAAGCCGTCGTCTGCGCACTGCCGTGTCCAACCTTGCCCTCTTCCCTCCTGCGGCGATATAACTCTCGGAACCCGCACCCCGCCTGCACCTTGCTCCAGTTCCGAGAAGGGAATGAGGGAAGCGCGTTCTGCCCACCTCCGGAACCTCGGAAGACACGGCAGCAGCTAGCTGATGTTCCAAAGCGCCGAGTCACCAGCGCCCGGCTCAACACCAAGCGATGTCTCCTCACCGACACCGATACCGACAGCTTCAGGGAGAGACAGAGAGAATTGTTCCTTTTCACCTGCGTCTGTGACAGACTGGCGGAGGTAATTGCAACACTGCCAAGTTAGTGCTCAAAAGAATCTTCCTGTTCCAGGGAGGGGCTGGTAACTTAAGTCGATCATGCATTTTGCAGTGGCTTACAGAACAACAACCTGCATTTATATAGTGCCTTCAACGTAGTGACAGGTCCCCGGGCGCTTCGCAGGAGTGTTATGAGATTTAAGAATTTAACACCAAGTAGAAATTTAGGGCAGGTGACCAAAAGCTTGATAGGTTTTAAGAAGTGTCTTGAAGGAGGAGAGAGAGGCGGAGAGGTTTAGGGAGGGAGTTCCAGAGCTTGGGGCCCAGGCAACAGAAGGCACGGCCACCGATGGTGGAGCGATTATAATCAGGGATTGATCAGGAGGGCAGAATTTAGGGAGTGCAGACATTTCGGGGGGTTGTGGGGCTGGAGGAGATTACAGAGATAGGGAGGGGCGAGGGCCATGGAGGGCTCAAAGCCGCTTCTGCCCCGTGTCCTAACTCGCACCCAGTCCCGCTCACCCATCACCCCCTGTGCTCACTGCCCCGTGTCCTAACTCGCACCCAGTCCTGCTCACCCATCACCCCCTGTGCTCACTGCCCCGTGTCCTAACTCGCACCGAGTCCCGCTCACCCATCACCCCCTGTGCTCACTGCCCCGTGTCCTAACTCGCACCGAGTCCCACTCACCCATCACCCCCTGTGCTCACTGCCCCGTGTCCTAACTCGCACCCAGTCCCACTCACCCATCACCCTGTGCTCACTGCCCCGTGTCCTAACTTGCACCGAGTCCCGCTCACCCATCACCCCCTGTGCTCACTGCCCCGTGTCCTAACTCGCACCGAGTCCCACTCACCCATCACCCCCTGTGCTCGCTGCCCCGCGTCCTAACTCGCACCGAGTCCCACTCACCCATCACCCCCTGTGCTCGCTGCCCCGTGTCCTAACTCGCACCGAGTCCCACTCACCCATCACCCCCTGTGCACCCTGCCCCGTATTCTAACTCGCACCGAGTCCCGCTCACCCATCACCCCCTGTGCTCGCTGCCCCGTGTCCTAACTCGCACCCAGTCCCGCTCACCCATCACCCCCTGTGCACCCTGCCCCGTGTCTGAACTCGCACCCAGTCCCGCTCACCCATCATCCCCTGTGCTCGCTGCCCCGTGTCCTAACTCGCACCGAGTCCCACTCACCCATCACCCCCTGTGCTCGCTGCCCCGTGTCCTAACTCGCACCGAGTCCCACTCACCCATCACCCCCTGTGCACCCTGCCCCGTATCCTAACTCGCACCGAGTCCCGCTCACCCATCACCCTCTGTGCTCACTGACCCCGTGTCCTAACTCTCACCCAGTCCCGCTCACCCATCACCCCCTGTGCTCGCTGCCCCGTGTCCTAACTCGCACCCAGTCCCGCTCACCCATCACCCCCTGTGCTCGCTGCCCCGTGTCCTAACTCGCACCCAGTCCTGCTCACCCATCACCCCCTGTGCTCGCTGCCCCGTGTCCTAACTCGCACCCAGTCCCGCTCACTCATCACCCCCTGTGCTCGCTGCCCCGTGTCCTAACTCGCACCCAGTCCCGCTCACCCATCACCTCCTGTGCTCACTGCTCCGTGTCCTAACTCGCACCGAGTCCCACTCACCCATCACCCCCTGTGCTCGCTGCCCCGTGTCCTAACTCACACCCAGTCCCGCTCACCCATCACCCCCTGTGCTCGCTGCCCGTGTCCTAACTCGCACCCAGTCCCGCTCACCCATCACCCCCTGTGCTCACTGCCCCGTGTCCTAACTCGCACCCAGTCCCGCTCACCCATCACCTCCTGTGCTCACTGCTCCGTGTCCTAACTCGCACCGAGTCCCACTCACCCATCACCCCCTGTACTCGCTGCCCCCGTGTCCTAACTCGCACCGAGTCCCACTCACCCATCACCCCCTGTACTCGCTGCCCCCGTGTCCTAACTCGCACTGAGTCCCGCTCACCCATCACCCCCTGTGCTCGCTGACCCCGTGTCCTAACTCGCACCGAGTCCCGCTCACCCATCACCCTCTGTGCTCACTGCCCCGTGTCCTAACTCACACCCAGTCCCGCTCACCCATCACCTCCTGTGCTCACTGCTCCGTGTCCTAACTCGCACCGAGTCCCACTCACCCATCACCCCCTGTGCTCGCTGCCCCGTGTCCTAACTCGCACCGAGTCCCACTCACCCATCACCCCCTGTGCTCGCTGCCCCGTGTCCTAACTCGCACCCAGTCCCGCTCACCCATCACCTCCTGTGCTCACTGCTCCGTGTCCTAACTCGCACCGAGTCCCACTCACCCATCACCCCCTGTACTCGCTGCCCCCGTGTCCTAACTCGCACCGAGTCCCACTCACCCATCACCCCCTGTACTCGCTGCCCCCGTGTCCTAACTCGCACCGAGTCCCACTCACCCATCACCCCCTGTGCTCGCTGCCCCGTGTCCTAACTCGCACCGAGTCCCACTCACCCATCACCCCCTGTGCTCGCTGCCCCGTGTCCTAACTCGCACCGAGTCCCACTCACCCATCACCCCCTGTGCACCCTGCCCCGTATTCTAACTCGCACCGAGTCCCGCTCACCCATCACCCCCTGTGCTCGCTGCCCCGTGTCCTAACTCGCACCCAGTCCCGCTCACCCATCACCCCCTGTGCACCCTGCCCCGTGTCTGAACTCGCACCCAGTCCCGCTCACCCATCATCCCCTGTGCTCGCTGCCCCGTGTCCTAACTCGCACCGAGTCCCACTCACCCATCACCCCCTGTGCTCGCTGCCCCGTGTCCTAACTCGCACCGAGTCCCACTCACCCATCACCCCCTGTGCACCCTGCCCCGTATCCTAACTCGCACCGAGTCCCGCTCACCCATCACCCTCTGTGCTCGCTGACCCCGTGTCCTAACTCTCACCCAGTCCCGCTCACCCATCACCCCCTGTGCTCGCTGCCCCGTGTCCTAACTCGCACCCAGTCCCGCTCACCCATCACCCCCTGTGCTCGCTGCCCCGTGTCCTAACTCGCACCCAGTCCCGCTCACCCATCACCCCCTGTGCTCGCTGCCCCGTGTCCTAACTCGCACCCAGTCCCGCTCACCCATCACCCCCTGTGCTCGCTGCCCCGTGTCCTAACTCGCACCCAGTCCCGCTCACCCATCACCTCCTGTGCTCACTGCTCCGTGTCCTAACTCGCACCGAGTCCCACTCACCCATCACCCCCTGTGCTCGCTGCCCCGTGTCCTAACTCACACCCAGTCCCGCTCACCCATCACCCCCTGTGCTCGCTGCCCCGTGTCCTAACTCGCACCCAGTCCCGCTCACCCATCACCCCCTGTGCTCACTGCCCCGTGTCCTAACTCGCACCGAGTCCCGCTCACCCATCACCCTCTGTGCTCACTGCCCCGTGTCCTAACTCGCACCGAGTCCCACTCACCCATCACCCCCTGTGCTCGCTGCCCCGTGTCCTAACTCGCACCCAGTCCCGCTCACCCATCACCTCCTGTGCTCACTGCTCCGTGTCCTAACTCGCACCGAGTCCCACTCACCCATCACCCCCTGTACTCGCTGCCCCCGTGTCCTAACTCGCACCGAGTCCCACTCACCCATCACCGCCTGTACTCGCTGCCCCCGTGTCCTAACTCGCACTGAGTCCCGCTCACCCATCACCCCCTGTGCTCGCTGACCCCGTGTCCTAACTCGCACCGAGTCCCGCTCACCCATCACCCTCTGTGCTCACTGCCCCGTGTCCTAACTCACACCCAGTCCCGCTCACCCATCACCTCCTGTGCTCACTGCTCCGTGTCCTAACTCGCACCGAGTCCCACTCACCCATCACCCCCTGTGCTCGCTGCCCCGTGTCCTAACTCGCACCGAGTCCCACTCACCCATCACCCCCTGTGCTCGCTGCCCCGTGTCCTAACTCGCACCCAGTCCCGCTCACCCATCACCTCCTGTGCTCACTGCTCCGTGTCCTAACTCGCACCGAGTCCCACTCACCCATCACCCCCTGTACTCGCTGCCCCCGTGTCCTAACTCGCACCGAGTCCCACTCACCCATCACCCCCTGTACTCGCTGCCCCCGTGTCCTAACTCGCACTGAGTCCCGCTCACCCATCACCCCCTGTGCTCGCTGACCCCGTGTCCTAACTCGCACCGAGTCCCGCTCACCCATCACCCCCTGTGCTCGCTGACCCCGTGTCCTAACTCGCACCGAGTCCCACTCACCCATCACCCCCTGTGCTCGCTGACCTACATTGGCTCCTGGTTAAGCAACGCCTCGATTTCAAAATTCTCATTCTTGTTTACAAATCCCTCCATGGCCCTCGCCCCTCCCTATCTCTGTAATCTCCTCCAGCCCCACAACCCCCCGAGATCTCTGCACTCCTCTAATTCTGCCCTCCTGACCATCCCTGATTATAATCACTCCACCATCGGTGGCCGTGCCTTCTGTTGCCTGGGCCCCAAGCTCTGGAACTCCCTCCCTAAACCTCTCCGCCTCTCTCTCCTCCTTCAAGACGCTCCTTAAAACCCACCTCTTTCACCCAGCTTTTGGTCACCTGCCCCTAATTTCTACTTATGCGGAGACCAATTTTTGTCTCAGAACGCTCCTGGGACGTTAAAGGCGCTGTATAAATGCACGTTGTTGGTGGGGTAGCGAGTTCTTCTCAACCACTTTCACGCAGCGAGTTGTTGTGATCAGGAACGCGCTGCCTGAAAGGGCGGTGGGAGCAGATTCAATAGTAACTTTCAAACCGGGAATTGGATCAATACTGGACGGGGAAACATTCACCGGGCTGTGGGGAGAGAGCGGGAGGGAGTGGGACTGATGGGATCGCTCGCTCGATGGGCCCAATGGCCTCCTCCTGTGCAACTCTCTCCCTACTTGTTAAAGCTGCAGCCACAGACGGCGCAGAATATCACGGATCATTTCCATCTACTGACTGCCCTCTGCTGCTTTTCTCCGCAAGGCTCTTGGATTCGGAGCCAAGCCGTCGTCTGCGCACTGCCGTGTCCAACCTTGCCCTCTTCCCTCCTGCGGCGATATAACTCTCGGAACCCGCACCCCGCCTGCACCTTGCTCCAGTTCCGAGAAGGGAATGAGGGAAGCGCGTTCTGCCCACCTCCGGAACCTCGGAAGACACGGCAGCAGCTAGCTGATGTTCCAAAGCGCCGAGTCACCAGCGCCCGGCTCAACGCCAAGCGATGTCTCCTCACCGACACCGATACCGACAGCTTCAGGGAGAGACAGAGAGAATTGTTCCTTTACACCTGCGTCTGTGACAGACTGGCGGAGGTAATTGCAACACTGCCAAGTTAGTGCTCAAAAGAATCTTCCTGTTCCAGGGAGGGGCTGGTAACTTAAGTCGATCATGCATTTTGCAGTGGCTTACAGAACAACAACCTGCATTTATATAGTGCCTTCAACGTAGTGACAGGTCCCCAGGCGCTTCGCAGGAGTGTTATGAGATTTAAGAATTTAACACCAAGCCGCATAAGTAGAAATTTAGGGCAGGTGACCAAAAGCTTGATAGGTTTTAAGAAGCGTCTTGAAGGAGGAGAGAGAGGCGGAGAGGTTTAGGGAGGGAGTTCCAGAGCTTGGGGCCCAGGCAACAGAAGGCACGGCCACCGATGGTGGAGCGATGAAAATCAGGGATTGATCAGGAGGGCAGAATTTAGGGAGTGCAGACATTTCGGGGGGTTGTGGGGCTGGAGGAGATTACAGAGATAGGGAGGGGCGAGGGCCATGGAGGGCTCAAAGCCGCTTCTGCCCCGTGTCCTAACTCGCACCCAGTCCCGCTCACCCATCACCCCCTGTGCTCACTGCCCCGTGTCCTAACTCACACCGAGTCCCGCTCACCCATCACCCCCTGTGCTCACTGCCCCGTGTCCTAACTCGCACCCAGTCCCGCTCACCCATCACCCCCTGTGCTCACTGCCCCGTGTCCTAACTCGCACCGAGTCCCGCTCACCCATCACCCCCTGTGCTCACTGCCCCGTGTCCTAACTCGCACCGAGTCCCGCTCACCCATCACCCCCTGTGCTCACTGCCCCGTGTCCTAACTCGCACCGAGTCCCACTCACCCATCACCCCCTGTGCTCACTGCCCCGTGTCCTAACTCGCACCGAGTCCCGCTCACCCATCACCCCCTGTGCTCACTGCCCCGTGTCCTAACTCGCACCCAGTCCCGCTCACCCATCACCCCCTGTGCTCACTGCCCCGTGTCCTAACTCGCACCCAGTCCCGCTCACCCATCACCCCCTGTGCTCACTGCCCCGTGTCCTAACTCTCACCGAGTCCCGCTCACCCATCACCCCCTGTGCTCACTGCCCCGTGTCCTAACTCGCACCGAGTCCCGCTCACCCATCACCCCCTGTGCTCGCTGCCCCGTGTCCTAACTCGCACCCTGTCCCACTCACCCATCACCCCCTGTGCTCGCTGCCCCGTGTCCTAACTCGCACCGAGTCCCACTCACCCATCACCCCCTGTGCTCGCTGCCCCGTGTCCTAACTCGCACCGAGTCCCACTCACCCATCACTCCCTGTGCTCGCTGCCCCGTGTCCTAACTCGCACCGAGTCCCACTCACCCATCACCCCCTGTGCTCGCTGCCCCGTGTCCTAACTCGCACCGAGTCCCACTCACCCATCACCCCCTGTGCACCCTGCCCCGTATTCTAACTCGCACCGAGTCCCGCTCACCCATCACCCCCTGTGCTCACTGCCCCGTGTCCTAACTCGCACCGAGTCCCGCTCACCCATCACCCACTGTGCTCACTGCCCCGTGTCCTAACTCGCACCCAGTCCCGCTCACCCATCATCCCCTGTGCTCGCTGCCCCGTGTCCTAACTCGCACCGAGTCCCACTCACCCATCACCCCCTGTGCTCACTGCCCCGTGTCCTAACTCACACCGAGTCCCGCTCACCCATCACCCCCTGTGCTCACTGCCCCGTGTCCTAACTCGCACCGAGTCCCGCTCACCCATCACCCACTGTGCTCACTGCCCCGTGTCCTAACTCACACCCAGTCCCGCTCACCCATCACCCCCTGTGCTCACTGCCCCGTGTCCTAACTCACACCCAGTCCCGCTCACCCATCACCCCCTGTGCTCGCTGCCCCGTGTCCTAACTCGCACCCAGTCCCGCTCACCCATCACCTCCTGTGCTCACTGCTCCGTGTCCTAACTCGCACCGAGTCCCACTCACCCATCACCCCCTGTGCTCGCTGCCCCGTGTCCTAACTCGCACCCAGTCCCGCTCACCCATCACCTCCTGTGCTCACTGCTCCGTGTCCTAACTCGCACCGAGTCCCACTCACCCATCACCCCCTGTACTCGCTGCCCCCGTGTCCTAACTCGCACCGAGTCCCGCTCACCCATCACCCCCTGTGCTCACTGCCCCGTGTCCTAACTCGCACCCAGTCCCGCTCACCCATCACCTCCTGTGCTCACTGCTCCGTGTCCTAACTCGCACCGAGTCCCACTCATCCATCACCCCCTGTACTCGCTGCCCCCGTGTCCTAACTCGCACCGAGTCCCACTCACCCATCACCCCCTGTGCTCGCTGACCTACATTGGCTCCTGGTTAAGCAACGCCTCGATTTCAAAATTCTCATTCTTGTTTACAAATCCCTCCGTGGCCCTCGCCCCTCCCTATCTCTGTAATCTCCTCCAGCCCCACAACCCCCCGAGATCTCTGCACTCCTCTAATTCTGCCCTCCTGACCATCCCTGATTATAATCGCTCCACCATCGGTGGCCGTGCCTTCTGTTGCCTGGGCCCCAAGCTCTGGAACTCCCTCCCTAAACCTCTCCTCCTCTCTCTCCTCCTTCAAGACGCTCCTTAAAACCCACCTCTGTGACCCAGCTTTTGGTCACCTGCCCCTAATTTCTACTTATGCGGAGACCAATTTTTGTCTCAGAACGCTCCTGGGACGTTAAAGGCGCTGTATAAATGCACGTTGTTGGTGGGGTAGCGAGTTCTTCTCAACCACTTTCACGCAGCGAGTTGTTGTGATCAGGAACGCGCTGCCTGAAAGGGCGGTGGGAGCAGATTCAATAGTAACTTTCAAACCGGGAATTGGATCAATACTGGACGGGGAAACATTCACCGGGCTGTGGGGAGAGAGCGGGAGGGAGTGGGACTGATGGGATCGCTCGCTCGATGGGCCCAATGGCCTCCTCCTGTGCAACTCTCTCCCTACTTGTTAAAGCTGCAGCCACAGACGGCGCAGAATATCACGGATCATTTCCATCTACTGACTGCCCTCTGCTGCTTTTCTCCGCAAGGCTCTTGGATTCGGAGCCAAGCCGTCGTCTGCGCACTGCCGTGTCCAACCTTGCCCTCTTCCCTCCTGCGGCGATATAACTCTCGGAACCCGCACCCCGCCTGCACCTTGCTCCAGTTCCGAGAAGGGAATGAGGGAAGCGCGTTCTGCCCACCTCCGGAACCTCGGAAGACACGGCAGCAGCTAGCTGATGTTCCAAAGCGCCGAGTCACCAGCGCCCGGCTCAACGCCAAGCGATGTCTCCTCACCGACACCGATACCGACAGCTTCAGGGAGAGACAGAGAGAATTGTTCCTTTACACCTGCGTCTGTGACAGACTGGCGGAGGTAATTGCAACACTGCCAAGTTAGTGCTCAAAAGAATCTTCCTGTTCCAGGGAGGGGCTGGTAACTTAAGTCGATCATGCATTTTGCAGTGGCTTACAGAACAACAACCTGCATTTATATAGTGCCTTCAACGTAGTGACAGGTCCCCAGGCGCTTCGCAGGAGTGTTATGAGATTTAAGAATTTAACACCAAGTAGAAATTTAGGGCAGGTGACCAAAAGCTTGATAGGTTTTAAGAAGCGTCTTGAAGGAGGAGAGAGAGGCGGAGAGGTTTAGGGAGGGAGTTCCAGAGCTTGGGGCCCAGGCAACAGAAGGCACGGCCACCGATGGTGGAGCGATTATAATCAGGGATTGATCAGGAGGGCAGAATTTAGGGAGTGCAGACATTTCGGGGGGTTGTGGGGCTGGAGGAGATTACAGAGATAGGGAGGGGCGAGGGCCATGGAGGGCTCAAAGCCGCTTCTGCCCCGTGTCCTAACTCGCACCCAGTCCCGCTCACCCATCACCCCCTGTGCTCACTGCCCCGTGTCCTAACTCGCACCCAGTCCCGCTCACCCATCACCCCCCTGTGCTCACTGCCCCGTGTCCTAACTCACACCGAGTCCCGCTCACCCATCACCCCCTGTGCTCACTGCCCCGTGTCCTAACTCACACCCAGTCCCGCTCACCCATCACCCCCTGTGCTCACTGCCCCGTGTCCTAACTCGCACCGAGTCCCGCTCACCCATCACCCCCTGTGCTCACTGCCCCGTGTCCTAACTCGCACCGAGTCCCGCTCACCCATCACCCCCTGTGCTCACTGCCCCGTGTCCTAACTCACACCCAGTCCCGCTCACCCATCACCCCCTGAGCTCACTGCCCCGTGTCTTAACTCGCACCCAGTCCCGCTCACCCATCACCCCCTGTGCTCGCTGAAAGAAAGAAAGAAAGATTGCATTTATATAGCGCCCTTCATGACCACCGGACGTCTCAAAGCACTTTACAGCCAATGAAGTACTTTTCTTTTTGGAATATAGTCACTGTTGTAATGTGGGAAACATGGCAACCAATTTGCACACAGCAAGCTCCCACACACAGCAATGTGATAACGACGCAGATAATCTGTTTTTTTGTTATGTTGATTGAGGGATAAATATTGGCCCCAGGACACCGGGGAGAACTCCCCTGCTCTTCTTCAAAATAGTGGCCATGGAATAGATTTATATCCACCTGAGAACAGACGGGGCCTCGGTTTAATGTCCCATCTGAAAGACGGCACCTCCGACAGTGCGGCGCTCCCTCAGTGCTGCCCCTCCGACAGTGCAGCACTCCCTCAGTACTGCCCCTCCGACAGTGCGGCGCTCCCTCAGTACTGCCCGTCCGACAGTGCGGCGCTCCCTCAGTACTGCCCCTCCGACAGTGCGGCGCTCCCTCAGTACTGCCCCTCCGACAGTACGGCGCTCCCTCAGTGCTGTCCCTCCGACAGTGCGGCGCTCCCTCAGTACTGCCCCTCCGACAGTGCGGCACTCCCTCAGTACTGTCCCTCCGACAGTGCGGCGCTCCCTCAGTACTGCCCCTCCGACAGTGCGGCGCTCCCTTAGTACTGCCCCTCCGACAGTGCGGCACTCCCTTAGTACTGCCACTCCGACAGTGCGGCACTCCCTCAGCACTGCCCCTCCGACAGTGCTGCGCTCCCTCAGTACTGTCCCTACGACAGTGCGGCACTCCCTCAGCACTGCCCCTCCGACAGCACGGCGCTCCCTTAGTACTGCCCCTCCGACAGTGCGGCGCTCCCTCAGTACTGCCCCTCCGACAGTGCGGCACTCCCTCAGCACTGCCCCTCCGACAGTGCGGCGCTCCCTCAGTACTGCCCCTCCGACAGTGCGGCACTCCCTCAGTACTGTCCCTCCGACAGTGCGGCGCTCCCTCAGTACTGCCCCTCCGACAGTGCGGCGCTCCCTTAGTACTGCCCCTCCGACAGTGCGGCACTCCCTTAGTACTGCCACTCCGACAGTGCGGCACTCCCTCAGCACTGCCCCTCCGACAGTGCTGCGCTCCCTCAGTACTGTCCCTACGACAGTGCGGCACTCCCTCAGCACTGCCCCTCCGACAGCACGGCGCTCCCTCAGTACTGTCCCTACGACAGTGCGGCACTCCCTCAGCACTGCCCCTCCGACAGCACGGCGCTCCCTTAGTACTGCCCCTCCGACAGTGCAGCGTTCCCTCAGTACTGCCCCTCCCACAGTGCGGCACTCCCTTAGTACTGCTCCTCCGACAGTGCGGCACTCCCTCAGTACTGCCCCTCCGACAGTGCAGCGTTCCCTCAGTACTGCCCCTCCCACAGTGCGGCACTCCCTTAGTACTGCTCCTCCGACAGTGCGGCACTCCCTCAGTACTGCTCCTCCGACAGTGCGGCACTCCCTCAGTACTGCCCCTCCGACAGTGCGACGCTCCCTCAGTACTGCCCCTCCGACAGTGCGGCACTCCCTCAGTACTGCCCCTCCGACAGTGCGGCGCTCCCTCAGTACTGCCCCTCCGACAGTGCGGCACTCCCTCAGCACTGCCCCTCCGACAGTGCGGCGCTCCCTCAGTACTGCCCCTCCGACAGTGCGGCGCTCCCTCAGTACTGCCCCTCCGACAGTGCGGCACTCCCTTCGTACTGCTCCTCCGACAGTGCGGCACTCCCTCAGTACTGCCCCTCCGACAGTGCGGCGCTCCCTCAGTACTGCCCCTCCGACAGTGCGGCACTCCCTTAGTACTGCCCCTCCGACAGTGCGGCACTGCCTCAGTATCGCCCCTCCGACAGTGCGGCACTCCCTCAGTACTGCCCCTCCGACAGTGCGGCACTCCCTCAGTACCGCCCCTCTGACAGTGCGGCACTCCCTCAGTACTGCCCCTCTGACAGATAGATAGACAGATAGAAACAGAAACATAGAAAATAGGTGCAGGAGTAGGCCATTTGGCCCTTCGAGCCTGCACCACCATTCAATAAGATCATGGCTGATCATTCCTTCAGTACCCCTTTCCTGCTTTCTCTCCATACCCCTTGATCCCTTTAGCCGTAAGGGCCATATCTAACTCCCTCTTGAATATATCCAATGAACTGGCATCAACAACTCTCTGTGGCAGGGAATTCCACAGGTTAACAACTCTCTGAGTGAAGAAGTTTCTCCTCATCTCAGTCCTAAATGGCTTACCCCTTATACTAAGACTATGTCTCCTGGTTCTGGACTTCCCCAACATCGGGAACATTCTTCCCGCATCTAACCTGTCCAGTCCCGTCAGAATCTTATACGTTTCTATGAGAACCCCTCTCATCCTTCTAAACTCCAGTGAATAAAGGCCCACTTGATCCAGTCTCTCCTCATATGACAGTCCAGCCATCCCTGGAATTAGTCTGGTGAACCTTCACTGCACTCCCTCAATAGCAAGAACGTCCTTCCTCAGATTAGGAGACCAAAACTGAACACAATATTCCAGGTGAGGCCTCACCAAGGCCCTGTACAACTGTAGTAAGACTTCACTGCTCCTATACTCAAATCCCCGAGCTATGAAGGCCAACATACCATTTGCCTTCACCGCCTGCTGTACCTGCATGCCAACCTTCAATGACTGATGAACCATGACACCCAGGTCTCGTTGCACCTCCCCTTTTCCTAATCTGCCGCCATTCAGATAATATTCTGCCTTCATGTTTTTGCCCCCAAAATGGATAACCTCACATTTATCCACATTATACTGCATCTGCCATGCATTTGCCCACTCACCTAACCTGTCCACGTCACCCTGCAGCCTGTTAGCATTCCCCTCACAGCTCACACGGCCACCCAGCTTAGTGTCATCTGCAAACTTGGAGATATTACACTCAATTCCTTCACCGAAATCGTTAATGTATATTGTAAATAGCTGGGGTCCCAGCACTGAGCCCTGCGGCACCCCACTAGTCACTGCCTGCCATTCTGGAAATAACCCATTTATCTCGACTCTCTGCTTCCTGTCTGCCAATCAGTTCCCTATCCACGTCAGTATATTACCCTCAATACCATGTGCTTTGACTTTGCACACCAATCTCTTGTGCGGGACCTTGTCAAAAGCCTTTTGAAAGTCCAAATACACCACATCAACTGGTTCTGCTAGTTACATCCTCAAAAAATTCCAGAAGATTTGTCAAGCATGATTTCCCTTTCATAAATCCATGCTGACTTGGACTGATTCTGTCACTGCTTTCCAAATGCACTGCTATTTCATCCTTAATGATTGATTCCAACATTTTCCCCACTACTGATGTCAGGCTAACCAGTCCAAAATTACCCGTTTTCTCTCTCACTCCTTTTTTAAAAAGTGGTGTTACATTAGCTACCCTCCAGTCCATAGGAACTGATCCAGAGTCGATAGACTGTTGGAAAATGATCACCAATGCATCCACTATTTCTAGGGCCACTTCCTTAAGTACTCTGGGATGCAGACTATCAGGCCCCGGGGACTTCTCGGCCTTCAATCCCATCAATTTCCCTAACACAATTTCCCGCCTAATAAGGATATCCCTCATTTCCTCATTCTCACTAGACCCTCGGTCCCCTAGTATATTTGGAAGATTATTTGTGTCTTCCTTCGTGAAGACAGAACCAAAGTATTTGTCCAATTGGTCTGCCATTTCTTTGTTCCCCATTATAAATTCACCTCAATCTGACTGCAAAGCACCTATGTTTGTCTTCACTAATCTTTTTCTCTTCACATATTTATTGAAGCTTTTGCAGTCAGTTTTTATGTTCTCTGCAAGCTTCCTCTCGTACTCTATTTCCCCCCTCTTAATTAAACCCTCTGTTTAATTCTACTCTGTTGAATTCTAAATTTCTCCCAGTCCTCAGGTTTGTTGCTTTTTCTAGCCAATTGATATGACTCTTCCTTGGCCTTAAGGCTATCCTTAATTTCCCTTGTTAGCCACGGTTGAGCCACCTTCCCCATTTTATTTTTACTCCAGACAGGGATGTAGAATTGCTGAAGTTCATCCATATGATCTTTAAATGTTTGCCATTGCCTATCCACCGTCAACCCTTTGCCAGTCTATTCTAGCCAATACATGTCTCATACCATCGAAGTTACCTTTCCTTAAGTTCAGGACCCTAGTTTCCGAATTAACTGTGTCACTCTCC
Organism: Pristiophorus japonicus; assembly: GCF_044704955.1. Lineage (NCBI taxonomy): Eukaryota > Metazoa > Chordata > Chondrichthyes > Pristiophoridae > Pristiophorus > Pristiophorus japonicus. Next base: position 97,019,494 of record NC_091996.1, read on the forward strand.
ATCTTAATAAAGAATTCTACCATATTAT